>NW_022196912.1:63294438-63312117 GCF_008632895.1 Mastomys coucha
GATTTTTGTGTTTCCTCTTTAAGGGCTTGAACCTGTTTACCTGTGTTCTCCTATATTTCTTTAAGGGATTTAGTCATGCTCTACTTAAATTCCTCTATCACCATAGTGAGATATGATTTTAGATCCAAATCTTGCTTTTCTGATGTTTTGGGATATCCAAGACTTGCTCTGGAGGTGGTACTAGGTTCTGATGAAGCCAAGTAGTTTTGGTTTCTGTTTGTAAGATTCTCGCATTTGCCTTTCGCCATCTGTTGATCTCTGATGTTAGATGTTCTTGCTGTCTCTGACTGGAACTTTTTCCTTCTGTGGGTTTGTAAGCCTGTGTAAACACTTCTGGGATATCTGCTCTCCTTTTGCAAGACCTGTGTGCAGTGGGCTGTGGATCACTCATCTTTCCTGAGTCCTGGGGTTAGAATAAACCCTGGAGATAGGCTCTGTACTTGAAGGGAAGGGGCAGAGAGGGCTGTATAAATCTGCAGTACCTCTTCCTAGGTGAAGAGGGAGGTAGAAAGGATCCTGTGCCAGCTGCCCTGCCACTTCTGAGGCTTGTGCCTCCTGGCTGGTCCTGCTGCTTTAGAAAACCATCGGAGAGAAAATGGAGATCTCACTTGATTCTCTGGGTTGGAGCCCTCTCTGAAGGCAAGCTCTCTGCTTGTGGGAAAGGGGTAGAGAGGGCTGTGGATCTGCAGTACCTACCTCCTCCTAGGTGAAGAGGGAGCTAGAAAGGATCCTGTGCTGCCTTCCCTGCCACTTCTGAGTCCTGTCCTTCCTCACGTTTCATATTATTTAGATTCTTTGGCTCTGTGGAGTATAGCATGGGTATCTGAATTTTATGGCTAATATCCAAATATAACTGAATATATACCATGCATGTTCTTTGGAGACTGAGTTATCTCATTCATGATGATATTCTTCTATCCCACCCATTTGCCTGCAACATTCATGGTGCCTTTTTTTTTTTTTTTGTAGCTGAAAAATATTCTATTGTATAATTGTATCACATTTTCTTTATCCATTCTTCAGTTGAGGGACATGTAGGGTTTTTTATTTGTTTGTTAGTTTTGTTTTGTTTTTTTCAGTTTCTGCCTTTACAAATAAATTGCTATGAACATAGTTGAGCACCTGTCTTTGTGGGATGGTGGAACATCTTTTAGATATATGCTCAGGAGAGGTATAGCTGGGCCTTGAGGTAGAACAATTCTCAGTTTTCTGAGAAACCACTCACTTGATTTCCAAAGAGGTTGTACAAGTTTGCACTTTTACTGGCAATGGAGGAGGATTCACCTTGCTCCATACCCTCTGCAGCATGTGCTATCTCTTGAGTTTTTTATTTTAGCCATTCTGATTGGTATAAAATAGATTCTCAGAGTTGTTTTGAGTTGCATTTCCCTGATGACTAAAAACTTGGAAGTGTCTTTAAGTTTTTCTCCTTCATTCAAGATTCCTCTGTTGAGAATTCTCCACTTAGCTCTAAACCCCATTTTTAAATTAGGCTATTTATTTTGTTGGAGTCTAATTTCTTGACTTCTCTCTCTCTCTTTTTTTTTTATATTAGTCCTCTGTCAGATGTAGGGTTGGTGATGATTCTTTACCAATCTGGAGGTTACTGTTTTGTCCTATTGACCATATTTTTTGTCTTGCAGAAGTTTTGAAGTTTCATGAGGTCCTACTTATCAATTGTTGATCTTAGAGTCTGAGCCATTGATATTCTGTTCAGAAAATTGTCTCATGTAACAATGTGCTCAAAGGTATTCTCCACTTGCTCTTCTGTGATATCTAATGTATCTGGTTTCATGTTTTGGACATTGCTCCATGACTTGAGCTTTGTGCAGAGTGATAAATATGTATCTATTTGCATCACTGTACATGCAGACATCAACTTTTACCAGCACTATTTGTTGAAGATGCTTTTTGTTTTTCCCATGTATGGTTTGGGGTTATTTATCAAAAATCAAGTGTCCATGGGTGTATGGGTTAATTTCTGGGTCTTTGATTCAATTCCATTGGCCAAGTGAAAGTTTCTGTGTCAATATCATACAGTTTTTATCACTATTTTTCTGTAGTAAAACTTGAGGTCAAAGATAGTGATTTTCCTGATGTTCTTTTATTGTTCTAGATTGTTTTAGCTATTCTGGGTTTTTCTGCTTCCAATATGAACCTGAGAATTATTCCTTCAAAATCTATAAAACTTGTGCTAAGATTTTGATGGAGATTGAATTGAATCTGTAGATTGTTTTTGGTAAGACAGCCATTTTCACTATTAATCCTACTTATCTTCAAGCATGGGAGATCTTCCCATCTTCTCATATCTTCTTCAATTTCTTTCTTCAAGGAACTTTAAATTCTTGTCATTCTTATCTTTCACTTGCTTAGTTAGAGTTAAACTGAGATATTTTATAATATTTGTGGCTATTGTAAAGTGTATTGTTTCTTAATATCTTTCTTAGACAACTTATCATTTGTATAAAGGAGGGCTATTGATATCTTTGTTTTAATTTTGTATCCAGCCACTTTGCTGTAGGTGTTTTTCAGCTATAGTTCTCTGGTAGAATTTTGGTGTCACTTATGTATAATATATCATCTGTGAATAGTGATCCTTTGACTTCTATTATTCTAGTTTGTATTCCCTTGATATCCCTTTGTTATCTTATTGCTCCAGCCAGAACTTCCAGTACTGTATTGAAGAGAATTTTGGGGAGTGAACAACCTTGTCTTGTCCTTGATTTTAGTGGAACTGCTGTTATTTTCTCTCCATTTACTTTGATGTTAGCTATTGGCTTGCTGTATATTTCCCTTATTGTGTTTAGGTCTCCTCTCTCCAAGACTTTTATCATGAAAACATAGATTTTCCCAAAGGCTAAAGGCCCTTTCAGCATCTAGGGAGATGATCATGTGTATTCTAGGGTTTATATATGGTGGATGACATTAATAGATGTTCATATATTGTACCATATCTGCTACCGAGATGAAGCTTACTTGGTTGTGATAGATGATGTTTTGATATGTTGCTGGATTTGGTTTATAAGTATTTCAATGATTATTGTTGCATCCATGTTCATAAGAGAAATGGGTCTGAAGTTCTCTCTCTCTTTCTGTTAAATGAAATGATTAGTTAAATAGCAGATAAAATCTTATTATCCCATAAGTAAAAGCTAACGATGAAGATTAAAAATCTTCATTTACCTTTGGGACTACAAAACCTTTACAATCATGTTAAGAATGAATAAATGGCCCATGAGGCATAGAGATATACATTAGTGGTTAAATATACTTTCTGCTTTTCCAGAAGACCAGAATTTAGTTTCTAACACCTATATGGGACAGCTCACAACTTCCTGCAAACTAAGATATGAGGAATTAGATGACTTTTGTTGTGGACATACAGACACACACACACATACACACACAAATAAAAGTAAAGTATAGATCTTTTTAAAAGACTAATGAAATGTTTATTATAATGATTCAACTAATAGTCATTTGAAATCTAAAAGCCCCATACACAAAAGAAAAAGGGTTGAACTTAATAGATTCAAATATAGACACATCAAAAAATGTTAGATTGTATAAATCAGTAGTAGATAATAATGATTATAGATAAGGGTGTAGATAGATGAATGTTAGAATGGAAAGATTCACCTCATGATCAAAACTATGTAATTGTGCCTTGGAAGAGTATTGTGGCAAAGAAATACTTTTTAGTGAGTTATAAAGTAACTATTACTAGATACAGAGCACAAACAGGATTGAATATAGCCACAATAGAATTTGCAACATTAAAAAAACACTCCTCTATTGCTGGTGGGATTGCAAGCTAATACAACCACTCTGGAAATTAGTTTGGCATTTCCTCAGAAAATTGGATATAGTAATACTTGAGGACCCAGCTATACCACTCCTGGGCATACATCCAAAAGATGCTCCAACATGTAATAAGGACACATGCTTCATTATATTCATAGCAGCCTTACTTATAATAGCAAGAAGCTAGAAAAAACCTAGATATCCAGAAGAATGGATAGAGAAAATGTGTTGCATTTACACAATGGAGTACTTCTCAGTTATTATAAACAATGAATTCATGAAATTCTTAGGAAAATAGATGGAACTAGAAAATATCATCCTGAGTGAGGTAACCTAGTCACAAAAAACACACACATGGTATGTACTTACTGATAAATGGATCTTAGCCCAGAAGTTCAGAATACACAAGATACAATTCACAGACCACATGAAGCTCAGGAAGGAAGACCAAAGTGTGGATACTTCAGTCCTTTTTAAAAAGGGGAACAAAATACTTAACAGGAGGAAATATGGAGACCAGGTATGGAAGAGAGACTGAAGAAAAGACCATCCAGAGACTGTCCCACTTGGGGATCCATCCCATATACAGTTACCAAATCCAGACACTTTTGTGGATGCCAGCAAGTGCTTGCTCACAGGAGCATGATATAGTTGTCTCCTGAGAGGCTCCGCCAGTGCCTGACAAATACCATTGTACTGAGCACAGGGTCCCCAATGGAGGATCTAGAGAAAGGATCCAAAGAGCTGAAGGGGTTTGTAGCCCCATAGGAGGAACAACAATATGAATCAACCAGTACCCCCAGAGCTCCTGGGGACTAAACCACCAACCAAACGGTACACATAGTGGGACTCATGGCTCCAGCCACTTATGTAGCAGAGGATGGCCTTGTTAGACATCAGGAGGAGAGGCCCTTGTCCTATGAATGCTCAATGACTCAGTGTAGGGGAATGCCAGGATAAGGAAGCTGGAATGGGTAGGTTGGTGAACATGGAGAGGGGGGATGAGATAGGGGGTTTTCGGAGGAGAAATGAGGAAAGGGGATAATATTTGAAATGTAAATAAAGAAAATATCTAATAAAAATTTTAAAACAAAATATCAAAGTTTTTGTGCCATAACCTAACCAGCTGTGAGAGGTAAGAGTCCTTAATACACAGCTGGTTACCATGGGTTCACTTTGGAAGGTTAAGTTACTGTATGTGCTAAGTGCAGTCTTGAAAAGATGTGTAATCTAATATACCCTCTTCATTTCAAAGAACCAGAATTTGAAAGAAGTAGTTGTAAGGGCCACAATTACTTTAAACACCAGTTGACACTTTAATCATCTAAGACATTATTTTTCCTTAATTAACTACACACTGTGTGCTTGTATTGACAACTGTAGCATAAATTTTAGTCTCCTTTTCCTAATAAATTACTCACAACAAACATTCTGTCTAGAATACAGACTCATCATTAACATTTGTGTATTTTCTTAAAGGTAGGCTACATCTCAGTATTATGTCTGCTTATTCCACCTTTAGTTTATCCTTCTGCTTATTCCACCTTTAGTTTATCCTTCTGTTTATTCCACCTTTAGTCTACCCTTCTGCTTATTCCACCTTTAGTTTATCCTTCTCTTTATTCCACCTTTAGTTTACCCTTCTGCCTATTCCACCTTTAGTCTACCCTTCTGCTTATTCCACCTTTAGTTTATCCTTCTCTTCATTCCACCTTTAGTTTATCCTTCTCTTTATTCCACCTTTAGTTTACCCTTCTGCTTATTCCACCTTTAGTTTATCCTTCTGAAGACTTTCCCTCAGTGAAGGTTGTCTCTATCCTACACAGAACACGGTGAACTTAATCAGTTTTATTTGGATTATTGCTATAAATATAAACATCTAATGCTTGATTTTATTGTATAATATAATCTATCCCTGCCTTAAGTATAAAAGTATTCTACAGCTCTATCTTCTATATTTATCTGAGACTATATTCCTAATTCCTGATAAAGGTACAAGGAAGAGAATATATCAAACAATGTTTTCAAAGGAAAATAATTATTATTGGACTACAATTAAATTACAAACTTCTTTTTTTTTTTTCTTTTTTTTTTTTTTTTTTTTTTTTTTTTTTTTTTATTTTAGATATTTTCTTTATTTACATGCGAATTTCTCCTTTCCCAGTTTCCCCTCCAAAAAACAAAAACACAAACAAAAACAAACCCCTGTTGCCTCCCCCCTCCCCATGCCTGCCACCCCGCCCTCTCCCACTTTCTGGCCCTGGCATTCCCCTACACTGGGGCATAGAACCTTCACAGGGCCAAGGTCCTCTCCTCCTATTGATGATACTACTGATTGAATCAGTTGAGATATTCATAGTAAATATAGAGCAAGAATAGATGAGATTAAATTCCTGTAACCTCTAAATTTCAGACACACTTATACTTTAGTTAAACATTAAATATTATGAAAGTTTTGGCAGAGTACTTATTTTAACCTTACTACTTCAACTCTCCTAAAAGTAGAGCAAAAAGTAAAACTGTAGATTAAACCATATAATGAACAGTTAACTCAATAACTTTTAATGACCATAAAGAATGGGTATGTCCAAGACTGAAGCACAATCTCATCCGCAGTTGTAAAAGTCTGCTTTATGTGCTGTAAATCTCTTGGGAGCTGTGAAGTACATATCATCTTTTACAGTTTAAAGCCCTGTGGCTTGTCTGATTGCCCTTGATGATTAAGGAGTTTAATAGGTCTTGACTATTTTATAAGAAGTAAAGATAAGAAATATTGTGAATTTGTTTTTGTCAACATATGGATATTTATCCAAACTCTGTATTTTGAAAAGTGTTCAGTTGTGAAGATCTTCAAAGAACATACCCTTTGAGTCATTTTAACGACCATTCTTGTGTCTCATAGTACATTTTGGGTCAAAAAGCCAGCCTACTCCCTGTTATAGTGCAGTCAAGTATCATTTATTCTCACTAACACATCTGCAAAGCTATTTGGATTTATTAAAATACTGATTTCTGTGTGAATAAGGAAGTCAGATAAAGGCAGGGGAAACCAAGCATTTGTTTTTCTTCAGGTAATACTGTGGGTTCTTTAAATTGTATACAAAATCAAGCCAGTAAAAAGAAAATAAGTGAACATCAGGTATACAGAAAGTTTTGAGCCAACTTTCTATCTGCTGTTTTGTTCTTTAATTATGTGCAAATATCATCAATTATAAACACAGAGTCCATTCTAAACAGATTAAAAGTCATATACCAGATTTTTAGAGAAAGCTATTGCTTTGATCATTTTCTGCAAAATATTTTGGATCCATGTTTATTAGCTACTATTTATGATAACATCATCTCATGCATTATTAAAGCTCTGTATTTTCAGTAAAATGCTTAATAAATGTATTTTAAATGCATTCTTCTCTAAGTGCTTGAGATAAAACGTTCCTGTCATTTCAATGAACAACACAGCATATAACCATGGCAGTTATAAATCCTCAGAAGTTTCTGAAGCACTGAGTGCATAAGAATTAATCTGTATCATTTCAACCTCTTTTATAACAACACTTTTAATGATTTAGAATCATTTCATCTATTTTGATTGTGAAAGTGAATTATTTGTTGGAGAGTTAAGTTATATCTCAAAGCGATATGAATTTGCCCTCTACTTTGAAGGTCTGAAAATAGGGAATGAAACTTTTCAATTCTGTATGGACAATAACTCCTTATCTACCCTAATTTCTTCCTAGATAACAGATTCATCATTTAGCCTAGATTTAGATGTGCTAAATGGAAAAAAAGAATCATTCTAAAATTAATGTTACAAGGTGAAATTTGTTCTAGTGAATCCAAAGCAATTTTCTTTACCATCATATGTTCTGATTTTGAAACTACAAAAATTCCTAAGAAAAGACAAATATCAAATTTTATAAGGAACTCAGCAAAGAAGTGCTGTTTGGCTAAATTCTTCTGAGATACTTTATGTTAACCATTGCATCACACAGTATGAGGATTAGTCCACAGGACCCACAATTCTCTACTCATTTGGAAGCATTTCCATACTTTTTTGTTACATAACTAGATCACAGCAGTGGATATATTTCCTAGAATATAATTTCCAAACCTTTTTCACATACCTCATTTACAAACATGATATTTGCAATATCCTACTGTCTTAGCAAAACTGTGAATAAATTATCTTGTGGATGCATATGTTATATAGAGTGGCCATCAACTTATTCCTTATTATGTTCCTGTTTTCTTTAATGGGTACCCAGTAGAGGGTTAGTTGACTTGTTTATACTTTAAAGTTAAGATTCTCGATATATCTTTTGGGTATATGCCTAGGAATTATATATCTGGGTCCTCAGGTTGTACTATGTCTAATTTTTTGAGGCACCACCAGACTAATTTCCATAGTAGTTGTACCGGCTTGCAATCCCACCAATAATGGAGGAGTGTTCCTCTTTCTCCATCCTTGCCTACATCTGCTGTGACATGAGTTTTAGGTCTTAGTCATTCTGACTAGTGTCAGGAGGAATCACTGGGTTGTTTTGATCTGCATTTCACTGATGACTAAGGATGTTGAATATTTCTTTAGGTGCTTCTCAGCCATTTGGTATTCCTCAGTCGAGAACTCTTTGTTTAGCTTTGTACCCCATTGGGTACAGCTCCCAGGGACTAAACCACCAACCAGAGTACACATGGAGGGACCCAAGGCTCAACGTAGCAGAGGATGGCCTTGATAGACATCAATGAGAGGAGAGGCCCTTGGTCCTTTCCAGTGTTAGGGAATGTCAGGCCAGGGAAGCAGGGGTGGGTGTGTGGGTGAGAGGGGATGGGATAGGGGGTTTTCTGAGGGGAAACAAGGAAAGGGGATAATACTTGAAATATAAATAAAGAAAATATCTAATAAAAAGAAATAAAAAGATTCTTGATACAATTAGATTTGTTAATAAAAATAAAATTCTTTAGGATTCTTTGTTTTGCTCTGCACATGGAGGGGTCTGATTGTTCTGGCAGCATGTGTATAGTAGAGGATTGCAATTTGATCATCAATAGGAGGAGAAGAGCTTGGCCTGTGAAAGTTCTGTGCCCCAGTGTAGGGGAATGCCAGGGCCAGTAAGTGGGAAAGGGTGGGGTGACAGGCATGGGGAAGGGGGAGGCAACAGGGGTTTGGTTTTGTTGTTTTTGTTTGTTTTTTTGTTTTTTTGGAGGGGAAACGAGGAATGGGGAAATTTACATATAAATAAAGAAAATATCTAATAAAAAAAAAGAAAAAACAAAGATGATGTTACTGTCCTAATCATACATTAAAAAATAAATAAATTAAAAAAATAAAATTCTGTAATAAACTAACTTTTACTATCTTCCTCTTTTCCTATAAAACACCTGAGAACTGGAGGAAAGGTAAAGACCATGCAATGCTATTTAATCTATCATTACTATCACAGTTCTCTTATCTTATTAAAATGATAATATAAAAAATAGGTATATTTCACCATAGTGGCTATTCAGGAAAATGATATTTTTTAATAATTTCAATGTTTATAATAAATATATAATTTTAATATATTAATAATATAATGAAATTTGACATATTATTTGCATACAAATTACAGTGTGTATATTTAGAACATAGCCATTAGACATCTGATTGTTAATAAAGTCAAGACTCTCAGTTAGAATCCATTTACTGTTTATCTAGGCTTTGAGTTGTCTTTGTTGTATGGTATACATACTTCAGAGTAAAATAATAGAAACCACAATTGAGGACTGATCATGCATGAGAAAGACATTAGAAAAAAATGTGATTAATTGAAGATAAATATATATGTTTCAAACATCAGTCAAAAGTAACAAGAAGATACCACAATAAGCGCCACTCAGATAAAGAGTCTAAGTGGCTAAAGGACATCTGGGAAATGGAAGTACAGGTGGATTCCACAGACACCTCTCGTTACTTAGATTTAAGGCTAAACAGAATTAAAATTTCCATTTTAATGCAGTTTTCAGTTTAATCTATCTCTGAACCAGTATTTAATGCAGGAAGAGAAAGACTATATTTGATACTTTTAGCCACCCTTCCACACAGAGGCATAATACCTGGCTAAGAGTCTAATACATTCATTTAAATGTTCTATATTTAGTTATTAATAGTGAGGAAACTAAAGTATACATTACTTTAAAAACAACAATGTGCACATGGAAACAAAGATTTATAATGTTTAGAGGCTTAACTCTTTTTCTACTTAACTAATCTCTAAAAATATTAGAATTTTCAGGTATATTAATATAGAATTTTCACTCAAACATAACTTACTTCATTTAGTCAGAAAATGGAGCTCTATTTATCTTCCAAACCAACCAAGAGAAGCAATCTAAAAGGAAACACAATAAATCTTGGGTAGATTGATGTATTGTGTTAAATCTTCTTGACTGTGAAATGTGTGATAAACATAACTCTGTTATCAACATCACCACATGAGAAAAGTTAAATGTCATCTCAATCCAATACAGACCATAATAAGTGCTATTTTTTAAGGAACCTTTAGTTCTAAGAAACTCAAAGGTTACTGCCATGTGTATGCATAGAACCACTGCATTTGAATTCTTATTTTGTGTGCTTTTATGGAAGATGGAAAGAGGTTGACATCAGAATACTCCCATGCCCATTGAAAGTAATGTGTTATGAACTGTTTGTTATACTCAAGTTGATGGCAACCAATTACTAGGGAATGAGGAATACATTAGCCATTAAAAATTAAAAGTCACTCTAGGCTTTCTACAGTGACAGGGGTTACACTTAAGGAATTCACTTGAGAGGAAACCTAGGCATGTTTTTTTCTACATGTAAATATCAAGTATACAGCTGAATTTCATAATAAATAAAACAGCTTACAGAAAATTAGAAAAATAGTCAGCAATCTACAGCAGCAACAACAGCAGTAGCAGCAGCAGTTGCAACAACAACAACAACAACAACAACAGCAACAACAAAAACAATCAGGAAAAACCAAAAGATGTCACATATAATATGCAATGGAATTTGTATCGTCTTGTATGTCCTTTCCACACTTTGAGCCTAATGAGGCAGATATAGAAGAGAGAAAATGGTTCTATCTGACCTAAGCAATTTGGGCAAAATGATTTGATGACTTTTATCAGTTTCTGTACATCTCAAGTTCCTTGAAATTTTCACATCTAATTTGGAGACTATACCTGAATATCAGAATATTCCATTTCTCAGTATTGAAGCTCTAGAAACAGTAATATGTATTATTGTACATGAAAATTCAAAAGGACAATAAATTCATATTCTCAGAGACACAATACATTGTAGAGAAATAAAGTGAAGAGCTCTAGCCACGAGAAGAGTCCAAGGTAAAATTTTTGGTGTTAAAGAACATTTTAAATTATCTTTAAAAAAAAAATCAGGAAAAAAAAATTGTACCTGCATATAACCTCCAAGCAGACACACACACACACACACACACACACACACACACACACACACACACTCACATGCAGGGGAAACATGCAAAAATAAAGAAACAATTGAAAAAAAAAGCCAAGTAACCAGAACAGCACTTTCCCTCCAAAAAAATTACAAAAATGATTTTATTCATATTCTTTTATCTCAAGTTATAAAAAAAAAATACAGGACCCATTAACAAAAACCTGGGAGGGGAAGTTCTGGCAGTTTGTTTAAAACACCTTTTCTCAACAAAAGATAGTGTAAGTCACATAAAGAAGCAGGGGTGTGTATCATCAAAGGGCATCTCCATAAATGGTTTCAAAAGTAATGTATCACTGAACATATTACAAATATTAAACATAACTGTTTTAAATATAAAATATAAATAGGGCAAGAGAAGGGGTACCCTTAAGGAATTCAGAGTGTTTCATTATAAAATATGTCAATCAGCAAAGTAATAGCAATTAGTAAATGTGCAAAGAGAAATTCAAAATTACCATAACTGAGTTGCAAACTTCACTGAAGTAAACAATGTGAGACTTGAACAAGCTGTAGAAAGACTCACTAGACTGGATATAACTCATTTGAAATTCATGAGTCTGAGAAGAATAAAGAAAACCAAGAATAAAAGCCATGAAGAAACATGGAGAGATCATATGAAACTTGTGTGAAGCTTCTTAGTCAACCAACCATACATTATAGAAATGATAGAATAAAAGAGAAAAATGAAAAAAATAAATTATTTGAAAAAAAAACCATAAGTGTAATTTCCCAAATGTAAAGGTAAGCACCATGATGTCCATGTAGGACACATTAAAATGGTGTATCACTATATGAGACACCATATACTGGGAATAGAAAAACAAATGTTGCCCAAATTTGAAAGCATAAAGAGAAAGGGCACCATCATCCAAAGGATCTACTTGAGACAGTCCTTGCTTTCATCATCAGAAGCCCCTTAGGCAGAAGGAAATAAGATTATATCTCTAAGATACAAGTAAGTAAGATAGAACATACAAAAATGTTTGGAAGATCATCTACTAGTAGCTTATAGGCATAAAGTAACTTAAATAAATTAGAGTGCAACATGCTACCACCCTATGAGCTCTGGAAATAAGGAAAGAGGTTATAATTACTGGTTTTGAATAATGGAAGAAAAGATGTACTGATGTTTAATTCCCCTGGCCTGAATAATAAAGCCTGTCTAGTGAAAGGAGAAGGAAATAAGTCCGGATCTGAAATTTGAAATGTAGCACCAATCCTAACAAGCTGAAAACATATGACAAGGAGAGGTCCATGACACAGAATTAATGGTAATGTCCCAAATATAAATTAGAGAAACTTTAATAGATAACAAAGATGTTACATTTACTTTACAGTAATGAGGTTTACTGACAGAAACCTCAAGAGAAATATAGTAATTGAGATTTAATTTTCTGTATAGTAAGGCATGAAAGGCAGTAGAGGACTTGGTCTCAGAGCTCAGAAAAAACTACATTATGGTGACAAAACGCCAAATAGCAACAGACATTATACCAACTCAGTATTAGCCTTGGGGATAATAGAACTTGTTTTGAGCTTGTGAAATTTAGTGAGGATAGTACAATAGCTTTTATATTTAGATTTCCTATAGGGAGAAGTCTGGAACGTCTTTGTGATGACTAGTTTTATACCAATTTGGCACAATCTAGAATCATTTTGAAAGAAGTAGGCTCAGTTGACAAAAGGCCCTCACCATACTTTACTGTGAGCAAGCCTAGGCTGTATTTTTATTGATTAATGGATGATGTTCAGGAGCCCAGATCACTGTGGGGAATTCCAATACAGGGATTACAGTCTTTGATGTTATAAGAAAGCAGGTTGAGCAAGCCAACAAGAGCAGCCAGTAAGGAGGGTTTCACCAAAGCCTTAGTTCCTGCTTTCAGTTTTTTGCCTTGGCTTCCTGTCCTGACTTCTCTGGATAATGCTATATAAACTGCAAGATTAAATAAACCCTTACCTCCCAAGGTTGGCTTTGTGCATGATGTTTCATCACAATACAAACCCTAACTAAGTGCCAGAGGAAGACATGCTCTGCGTGATTAAACTTTTCTTGATAGAGTATCACCCACATGTAACTGTTGCACCACACAGGAGAGGGTTGTGTACATGAGTGTATTTGCTTGTACAGCCTGAAGATTATCATAGTCTTGAATAATGTGCCATCAAGATGTTACATGTTGTGGAAGCATTCATAGCAAGAATGCTAATTTGGGAGCTTAGAGTTGGCCCATCTACTAAAATTCTGAAGAAAGTAGGGAAGAATGCCACAGTGGATGATTACATAGGCCATTGAGATTAGGAATCTTGACCTACCCTAGTCCCAGATGAATGTAGTTAAGACACTATTCTTCCTCACATATTCTTCAGCTTCTTTGGAGTGACACACCAGCTAGCTTTTGTTCAATTCTAAGTTTAATGCCCCTTCTATTAAGAGTGTGGCAGCACACTAAAGGCACAGATGAACTTGGTCACAATCCTGAAATGAAATACGGCAAGTGGCTGTAGTCTCAGAACCGCTAAGCAGCCTGCTTAGGATTTCTATGATGAGTGTGGTCACATGTTCTGGAGCTAGAATCTAGTAGGGAGCACAAAGAGCTACCATCTCAGGTGGGTGCTTGGGTGATGGGGTCTCAGATCCACTCAACCTTACCAAGTCTCCAGGAAGAGTCCACTGTCCCACACTTGTCTGCAAGCATAACAGAGTATCATTAATAGTGTCAGGGATTGGTGATTACCCAAGGGATGTGACTCAAGTGACGCCAGTCATTGGTTGACATTTCCTTTAGTCTCTGCTCCATGTTTGTTCCTGCACTTCTTGTAGGCAGGACAAATTTTGGGTGGAAGGTTTTGTGGGTGGGGTGGTGTCCTTATACTCCACTGGGAGTCCTGAATGGCTTCAGGAGATGGCCACTTCAGGCTCCATTTCCCCCATTGCTAGAAATCTTAGCTAGAGTCACCCTCATAGGCTCCCTCAACCTCTGCTAGCCTAGGTTTCTGTCATGCTCTTGAGATCTCCTGCCTCCCCATGCCACACACTCCTAACTTCTGATTTCTTTTCTCTCTCCAGGCTTCTTCATCCTAGCTCTCGCCATCCTGATCCTTCCCATACCTTCTGCCCTGTTCAGGTCACTATCCTATCTCAACCAAGTTCCAAAAAGAATCACCCTAGGTCTTTCATGGATATCTGGTATAATTCTGCTGTGAATCAATCTGCTCCTGGACATTTTCTGGGCTAAAAGGCTTTTTATTACTAGTTTAAATTCTCATTTATTATGTCTATTTAGGATTCTGACTTCTTCATTTAATTTGGGTGGTTTAGTTGAATCTAGAAAGTCACACATTTGTTTTAGATTTTCTAGCTTTATAGAGTACAAGTTTTTTAATGTCCCCTTAAAATAGTCTGAATTTCTTTGATGTCTATTGTAATGTTTTCATGCTGATGTGTAATTTAGTTAACTGTGATCAATTCTTTCTTTCTGTCAGTTGCATGAAGAATATATTATTCTTATTTATCTTAAGTTTTTATATATTGTATTTATATTTCATTTTAAGTTTTTATATTTTGTTAGTCATTGAAATATCTTTCCTGTTTCTATTTTGCTTATTTTAGTCCTGAATTCCATTATTTCTGATAGTTTATTGGGTTTAGGTTTATTTGGTTCTTGTTTTCCTAACTTTTTAATTCACATCATTAAGCTATTTATTTGTGCTCATTTAGATATTTTTGCATGGAACTTAGAACTATAAATTTTCTTGTAGAAGAGCTCTTAGTGAGTCCTGGTAGGTTTGTTGTGTTGAACATTCATTTTCATTCAATTCTCAGACTTATTTTTTCTTGATCTTTTTTAATCATTCATCATTCAGCAATGCGCTTTTTAATCTATGTGAGATTGTGTATTTACTGGATATGTTCCTGTCAATTGTTTGATTGCACTATAATCAGATATGATACAAGAAAAGATTTTGTAATTCTTGAACTTGTAACATTTGTTTTCTGCCTCAGTTTGAGGTTTGTGTTAGAAAAGCTTCTCTGTGTTGCTGGGTAGAATGTTTGTTTGTTTGTTTGTTTCAGCATTTTTGCTGAATAATCTGTAGATATCTATTAAGTCCTTAATGTCAGTTACTTTTGATGATTCCTTTTTAAATGTCTTTGTCCAGATGACCTGTGTATTAAAGAAAGTGAAATAGTGGTATCACCTACTTTAGTGGATTGACAGTAATCTGTTTCTTTAACCCAGTACTAAATATTTTTTATATATAAAATTGGGTTTGTGCATACATGTTTAGGATAGTAGTGCCTTCTTCAAAAACTGTTTACTTGGTCAGAATTAAATGTCCTCTTTCTATTTCAAATTAGTTTTAGGTTCATGTCTATTTAGTCAGATATTAGACAAGGAATGGCTATGTATTTCCTTACCCTATTTTTCTTCTGAGGAGGTAACTATCTTTAAAACTAAGATATGTTTTTGTAGGCATCAAAGGTTAGATTTTTTTTTCTTGATCCACTCAGTCAGGTATTCCTTTTTTGTAGAGAAATTGAGGTAATTGATATTTTTGCTTACTATAGAAATAAGTATATTAATTGTGGTCCTTTTGTTATTGACTTTTCTGTGATAGATTTTCCTTTACCATTTTTTATATTTATTTTTATTTCTTTCAAAGTCTCTACGCTATGCTTATTCCTCTCTTTAGACTATTTTTTATATATATCTATAATTAATTATATATATACATATATATGTATGTATATAATTTTCTTTAGGTTTAGATTTTAGGTATAAATTTCTTTAGGGTGTTTATGTTGCAGAATGTTTGTTTTCTCTTTCAACATGACAAATAATATTGCTGGATATATCAGTCTAGGTTGACCATCATAATTTCTGAGCTGGGAAACAAATTACTTCAAGCTCTTCTGTCTTTCAAAATTTTCCTTGAGAAATCAACTGTTATTCTTATAGGGTTGCCTTATATGGAACTTCAGTTTTCTCTTGTAGATACCAACACACTTTCTTTGTTGTATATACTTAATATTTCCAAAGTGATGTCCTGTGGAATTTGTATAATCTTATCTATTTTGTGTACTATGTGGTTCTTGTATTTGTATCCTTAGTTTGAGAAAGTTTTCTTCTATAATACTTTTGAAGATATGGTTTAATTCCACTGGGTTGCTATTCTGCTCTCTCATCTATTACTATAATTAAATGTTAATTTTTTTCATGTTGTCATACAATTTATGTTTTTCTTTACTGTGGTTTTATTTTATTTTTATATTATATTACTTATGTTATTTTACATTTATTATGTTGTTTATTTTGTCTACATCTTCTACTTTATCTTGAAGCCTAATATTCTATTTTATGCTAAATTCATTCTATGTTTAAGGCTTCCTTTGTGTTTTTTAGTTTTGCTATTGGGTTTCATAAATCCATCCCCAATACAGGTAGAATTATGTTCATAGATTCTGTCTCATTACTGAATTCCTTTTAATGTCTTAGATTGTCTTCATAATATACATTGGCCTTATGTTTGTATTTTCTTGGCTATCATTCAGGTATTTACACACTTCTTAAAGTCTCTTTTCCTAATTTTATTGAACTGTTTCTTTGTGTCATCTGTAAACATCTTGAGATGTTTGATAAAAATATATGATTATTCTTTTAAATTTTGTATCCTGGAGTTCATGTCAGTAATTACCATTGGCAAAAAATTCTGTAGGATTTGTAGGGCTTATAGAGAAGATTCTGGCTTGATTATTTGTTGTTATTGTTGTACTTTTGTGATGAAATCTTGGCACAATGCATTCTGTTCTTAGAACTTTGGTTTGTTATGTGCAAAGATGTTTGGATCAGAAACGATGATATATGAGCATGTTGAATCTAGATATTGGAAATGGCTTGGATGGAATTAAGTTTGTGGGCAGTGGATATTGAGCTGGTGTAGAACAGGTGCTTACTATTCCAACTCTGGAGTGTTGAAGGGTAGTTATGACTGCATAAAAATGTTGGATATGGCCGGGCGGGATCCACCATTTTCTCTCTGGTGAGTTTCTGAGACCACAGCAGCCGGCCAGGAGGCACAGGCCCCACGACTAGGGGAGCAACAAGGCGGCAGGGACATGATCCTCTCAGCTTCTGAGTGACAGAGGAGGAATAGCGTCCTTCTCTGCCCCTTCCCTGCAAGTGGAGGGCCTACCTCCAGAGAGCTCATTAAGCCAGAGACCCTGGCGGGATCCACCATTGTCTCTCGGGTGAGGTTCTGAGACCAGAGCAGCCAGCTTGGAGGAACAAGCCCCACAAGTCCCAGGGGACTTGCAGGGCGGCAGGGACAGGACAAGCTCTAGCCACAGACACTAAGAACATCTAACACCA
>NW_022196912.1:63314310-63314958 GCF_008632895.1 Mastomys coucha
GAAACTTTACTAAAGCTCAAAGCAAACATTACACAGCACACAATAGTAGTGGGAGATTTCAATACCCCCTCTCTGCAATGGACAGATCATAGAAACAGAAACTAAACAAGGACACAGTGATACTAAGGGAAGTTATAAAACAGATGGATTTAATAGATATCTATAGAACATTTTACCCTAAAACAAAAGGATATACCTTCTTCTCAGCACCTCATGGTACCTTTTCCAAAATTGACCATATAATTGGTCACAAATCAGGCCTCAACAGCTACAAGAAGATTGAAATAATTCCTTGTGTCCTACCAGATCACCATGGATTAAGGGTGTTCCTCAATAACAACATAAACAATAGAACGCCCACATACACGTGGAAGCTTAACAACACTCTACTCAATGATAATTTGGTCAAGGAAGGAATAAAGAAAGAAATTAAAGACTTTCTAGAGTTTAATGAGAATGAAACCACAACATACCCCAACTTATAGGACACAATGAAAGCAGTCCTAAGAGGAAAACTCATAGCTTTAAGTGCTTCCAAAAAGAAACTGGAATGAGCATACACCAGCAATTTGACAGCACCCCTTAAGGTGCTAGAACAAAAGGAAGCAAATTCACACAAGAGAAGTCAAAGGCAGGAAATAATCAAAC
>NW_022196912.1:63317629-63321481 GCF_008632895.1 Mastomys coucha
ACTCTAGAAGAAGGAAGACCAAAAGGTGGACATTCCATTCCCTCTTAAAAGGGGGAACCAAATACCCATGGAAGGATTTGCAGAGATTAACTATGGAGCAGAGACTAAAGGAAGGGCAAGCCAGCCTAAATATAGCCATCTCCTGAGAGGCTCTGACAGTATCTGACTAACACAGATGTAGAGGCTCACAGCCATTCATCGTTCTGAGTACAGGGTCCCCATTGAAGGAATTAGAGAAAGGAACAATGGAGCTGAGGGGTTTGCAGCCCTTAGGAGGAACAACAATATGAACTAACTAGTAAGCTCAGAACTCCCAGGGTCTCAACCACCAACCAAGGACTGCACATGGAGGGGTCTATTGTTCAGGCAGCATGTGTATGGTAGAGGATTGCAAAGTCGATCATCAATAGGAGGAGAGGACCTCGGCCTTTTTAAGGTTCTGAGCCCCAGTGTAGGGGAATGCCAGGGCCAGAAAGTGGGAGAGGGCAGGATGGCAGGCATGGGGAAGAGGGAGGCAACAGGGGTTTGTATTTGTTGTTTTTGTTTGTTTCTTTGTTTTTTGGAGGGGAAATTGGGAATGGAGAAATTTGCATGTAAATAAAGAAAATATCTAAAAGTAAAAAAAAAAAAAGAAAGAAAAAAAATAAAAAAAATTAAAAAAATGTTGGATATACCATGGAAGACTCCTATATGTTGAGAGATACATTGGGAGGTTCCTGGCTGAAGCCTATTGTCCAGTTGATGTATAGGCAGTGAAGGACCATCTAGGCTGTTAAACTGGTTATAAAGTATGGAATATATACAGCTAGTTTCAGAAAATGTCAGGGGTATTCATTGGTCTAGAGACTAAAGGAAGACATGGAAAATAGAGGTATGAAGCAGGATGAGTGAAGCAGTACAAATGGTATAAAAGGATGCAGGGACTCAGAATATATCTTGAGGATGAGGGATGTCTGGGTATCAAGTACAATGGTGGAGGTGATACAAAAGAAATCTGTGAGTGGTTTCAGGTAAAGCAGATCCTAATGGAAGTGTAAAGGTTGGCTGCAACAGGCATGTGTGGTCAGACTAAGCAAGGTAATTGATGTAGGATCCTCCAGAAGTATAGAAGTCAGCAAATGCAAATGTGATCGTGGCCAGAAAAGGCCTGAGCACTGTTTGTTGGACTGTCTATGCCCAGGTTTGCTATTTCTTTGAGTAGGAAAAGCATGAAGATAGAGGTTGGGGTAATTCACCAGGCTAGACTCTTAAGGAAAATGTGAAAGTTCTGGGTACTGAGTAAAAGCAGTGCAAATGAAAAGTGCCATGGTTGTCCATCATTTATACTTGATTAACTAATAAAATAAATAAAAATTATTTTTTACATAGTTTTTAAAAAAAGAGTATGCACAAAATAATTTTTAACAAGTAAGTGTATAAAATGTTTAAGCAGATTCCATGAATTTATATAATTTATGTTCTGCCTTGAGAATCTTCTTAGTAACTGTTTCTCTGGTTTTAATAAAATATTATTCATATATGAATCACAAAATATTCATAAAGAAAATATGAAAATAACATTGTAATTAATACTTTGTGATTTCCTCTAATATAAAGAGAAATAATCAAAACATTGCTTTAGGTGCTTCTCAGCCATTCGTTATTCCTCAGTTGAGAATTCATGTTCATCCTTTGCGGAATATTCTCCCTGCCAAGGTTTATAACTCTCTGATGATCAGAAACAGCATGAATTAAGGAAGGGAGAATGTGTATATAATTCTTCAACAAAATGGTGCCTGTGATCTTTAGGACAGTCCTTAAGGCTGTAGGAAAGAACTTTGAAAACATGAGTTCAGGAATACATAAATCAGTGTGAGAATAATTTCTCAACAATTCTAAATATAAGACTGCCAAATGAGTTACATGAAGGGAATTGTGGCTTGAAAAGAAAAGAGACAGCTGCATGAATGATCCAGCTTTGTGTCAAAGATATTAAGGAGATAAACAGATTTAGAGAATGGTGATCTCAGGGCAGAATCCCACACAGAAAAACTTATTGTTTGTGATTGCAGATAAACATGAATACTTAGGACTTTTAATCTTGGAATGAACTACAATGCAGAAATGGATGTCACTCTTGTGATCCATGTCTTTAGGCTGGAATATAGGCTGTTGATCCAGATCTTGAGGAATAGTAGCCATGAAAGATTCAAGATAGGGCATGGTGGTATACACATCTAATCCCAGGAGTCAAAGGCAACCAGATTTCTAAATTCAAGGCCACCATGGGACAGAGCAAGTTCTATGTGAAGAAGTCTTAGGACTAAACATGGTGATACATGCCTTTAATCCTAGCATTCAGGAGACAGAGCCATACAGATCTCTGAGTTTAGTAACTAGAGATAATAATGAAAGGTTTAGTAAAGCACACATTTAATTTGCTTTGTTGAAGGGGTTACAAAAGATTTTAATCTTAGATATCAATATCAGGAGAAAATTGATGGAGAAATAAAAGCCATGATCTGATTTTAATATACATGGTTACATTATTAATTGACCTAGCTGCATTTATTCTGTATGTTATATAAAGAGCTATATATCACATAGTCAATAATTTTCTTAAATAATTGATAGCAGGTGGAAAGAGTATTGGCTTCATTTGTGAAGACTTATGAAATATTTAAGTATAAAACGATTTATAAACATAAGATGAGAAAATGTAAAGTAACTTTACAGTTCTTCATATTAATATCTTCTAACCCAGTTAAAGGAATTTTATTTATTTAAAAGCCTTTAATCTTACTTATATAAATTACCAGAACACACAAAATTCAGTGCTTTGATGGCAATGAAAATGTCTCAGACCCGATGGCATAAAAGAGTAGGCTTCTGATGTGTGCTTCCATGTCATCTGCCAGCCGGGCAGCGCCAGTCCCAAGGCTCTCAGCAGAAAATCTTTCATTTGAAGCTAGCTTCTGTTTTGTGATCTTTCTCCCCCTGGCAGATGATGTGTTGAAAATGTACTATCTGGAAGTCAGACCAGAGGCAGGTGCACAGGTTTTGATGTGAAAGGCTTGGCAGGTGTGACCCAGAATGCAATAAATTCTCCTCAGAGGGACCAGTTGGGATCAGATGTGCATGAGAAAGACAATGCTCAAATTATTCCAACATGCATCTAATTATTTCTAAATGTGGTATTGTGACCTTGTTATAATTGGCACACTGGAAAATACATTTAAGCCATGTTAACGACATCTGAACTATGATTTATCTGGATCTCTAAAACCATTTAATCATGTTTTCAGTCTTTTGCAATAATTACAGTATCCAAGTAGAGAAAGAATGAATTAGATGCCTGTATTAATAAGAAAATGACAGGAATCAAAGTAACTTCTTTGCCACTAAGTATCTCTGTCTTGACATCTTTCATGATACTCACATTCTTCACTGTTCTTCATAATCAACATACTTTCCACTTTCACTATGAATGTCACTGTGTAGAACTACTTCCTTTGGACTTGGCCATAGTACATTTTTGACTATGTAGTTTTCTTTTTTCAGGTAACAATAAAAACTATTTGAAACTACTTCTGTATTGAAAGAAATATCTGTAAAGATTTTAGTTTAGGGAAGTTTGTATTTTATAGTTTTTAAAGTCTAGTCCTATGAACTAACTAGTACCCTCAGAGCTCCCAGGGACTAAACTACCAACCAAGGAGTCCACATAGTGGGACTGATTTCTCCGGCAGCATGTGTATAGTAGAGGATTTCCAAGTCTGTCATCAATGGGAGGAGAGGCCCTTAGCCCTGTGAAGGTTCTGTGCCCTAGTGTAGGGGAATGCCAGTGCCAGTAAGCGGGAGAGGGTGGGGTGG
>NW_022196912.1:63321491-63359746 GCF_008632895.1 Mastomys coucha
ATCTAATAAAAAAGTAAAAATAAAAAAAGTCTAGTCCTGTAATAATTTTCCCTCTTGTTAATTTTAACCAATATAACCAATGTATAAAAACTAAATATCTACTGAATTGGGTATGCTATCACAATTAGTTCTTTTGCAAACTGGAGAAAAACTTCAGCGACCACTTATAGATTAATTTAAAGTTTACAGAGCTCTCATTCCTCTACAGCATAGAAGTTCACAATTTTCACAAGGATTATCGTATTGGAAGAAAATGTGTTATCTTTATAGAAGAGTTGAAATTTAAATGTAAATTTCTGGCTTGTATATTGAAAACTTACTTCACTCTTTAAATCATGTCTTTCTGTATCAGTTAGTTGTCTTCATTCCTTATTTCCTAACTTTCAAATATCCTTTTATTCTCTCTTCCTCATTCATTTCTTTTAAGTTCAAAATAATAATTAAGAAAAAAGAACATTTAATTCTTTATTCTTCTACTTGTATTTAATTTCTATTCTCTAATTTTATTAATATTGATTTTCTTATTCTTAATGTTTTACAGTCCAGATTGTATCCTCCTCTCTGTCCACCCTCTAACTGTTCCACATCCCACACCTCCTTCTACTCCCGTGTCTCCAAGACGATGTTCTTATTCCCATCCCCACTCCTATCCCACCAGTCCTCTCCACTCCCTGGGGCACCAAATATCTTGAGGGTTAGGTGCATCTTCTCTGACTGAGTCTAGACCTGGCAGTCCTCTGCTGTGTATATTTTGGGAGCCTCATATCAGCTGGTGTACACTACCTGGTTGGATGTTCAGTGTCTGAAAGATCCAGAGGGAGTCCAGGCTAGGTGAGACTGCTGGTCTTCCTATAGGGTCACATTCCTCCTCAGCTTCTTCAAGTTTTTCCCTAGTTCAACCACTGGGAGTAACCAGCTTCTGGCCATTGGTTGAGTGTAAATATCTGCATCTGAATCTTTCAGCTTCTTGTTTGGCATTTCAGAGGGCAGTCATGATAGGCTCCTATTTGTAAGCACATCATAGCATCAGTAATAATGTTAGGCCTTGGGGATTCCCCTGAACTGGATCCCAATTTGGGCCTGTCATTAAACCTTCTTTTTTTGTTGTTTTTGTTTTTGTTTTTGTTTTTGCTTTAATTAGATGTTTTCTTATTTACAATATCTCTTTTCCCAGGTTCCCCTCCCCCAAACAAGCAAACAAACAAAAAAAAATAAAACTAAAACAATCTCCTGTTACCTCTCTCCTCCTCCTGCTCACCATCCCACCCCCTCCTGCTTACTGGCCCTGGCATTCCCCTACACTGGGGCAGAGAACCTTCACAGAGCCAAGGGCCTCTCCTCCCATTGATGACCGGCTTGGCCATCCTCTGCTATACTCATGCTGCTGGAGCCACGAGTCCCCTCCATGTGTACTCTTTGGTTGGAGTTTTAGTCCCTGGGAGCTCTGAGGGTACTAGTTAGTTCATATTGTTGTTCCTTCTAAGGGGCTGCAAACCCTTCGGCTCCTTGGGTCCTTACTCTAGCTCCTTCATTGGGGACCCTGTACTCACAATGGATGGCTGTGAGCCTCTACTTCTGTATTAGTAGGGTACTATCAGAAACTATGAGAGACAGCTATCTCAGGCTCCTGTCATCCAGCACTTGCTGGCATCCACAATAGTGTCTAGATTTGATGATTGAATATGGGAAGTATTCCCAGGTGGAGCAGTCTCTGAATTGTCCTTCCTTTAGTCTCTGGTCCATAGTTAGCATCTACAACTCCTTCCATGGGTATTTTGTTCCCCCTTTTAAGAAGGAACTAAGTATCCTCACTTTGGTCTTCCTTCTTCTTGAGTTTCTTATGGTTTGTGTTTTGTACTGTGTGTAGTGCGATATTCTAGGCTAATATCCACTTATCAGAGAATGCATACCATGTGTGTTCTTTTGTGATTGGATTACCTCACTCAGGATGATATCCTCCAGATCCATCCATTTCCCCAAGAATTTCATAACTTCATTGTTTTTAATAGTTAAGTAGCACTCCATTGTGTAGAAGTACCACATTTTCTGTATCCATTCCTCTGTTGAGGGGCATCTGGGTTGTTTCCAGCTTCTGGCTATTATAAATAAGGCTGCTATGAACATAGCGGAGCGTGTGTCCTCTTCCTCAGGCTCTTCTCCATTTTTGTTCCTGCAGTCTTTATACTAGAGGTGGACTGTACAAGTCCCCTCTCGCCATTGTAGGGCATTTCATCTAAGGTCCCTCCCTTTGAGTCCTGAGAGTCTCTCACCTCTCAGGTCTCTTGATACATTCTAGAGTGTCCCCCCACCTCTAATCGCTAGATGTTGCCTGTTTCAGTTTCTTCTGCTGGCCCTCAGAGCCTCAGTCCTGTTTCCTCCTCCCTCAATTACCTGATCATGTTCTTTTCCCCTCTCTGTCGCCTTTCCTACCCAGGTCCCTTCCTCCCTCCTCCATCCATACCACTCTGCCTGCCCCTTTCTGTGGTTGCTTTCTTCTCCAGGCCAAGTATGATTGAGGCATCATCACTTGGGTTTGTCTGCTTGTTAGCATTCTTGAGTTCTGAGGATTGTATCCTGGGAATTCTGTATTTTTTTATTACTATCCACTTATTAGTGAGTACATACCATGCATGTCCTTTTGGGTCTGGGTTACCTCAGTCAGGATGATATTTTATATTTCCATCCATTTGCCTACAAAACTCTGGATATCCTTGTTCTTAATATCAAAGTAGTATTCCATTGTGTAAATGAACCACATTTTCTGTATCCATTCTTCTGTCATGGGGTGTCTAGGTTGTTTCCAGCTTCTGGCTATCACAAATAAGGCTCTATGAGTGTAGTGGAACACGTTTCCCTGTGACATGGTGGGCATCTTTTGGGTATATTCCCAAGAGTGGTATTACTTGGTCTTCAGGTAAATATATTTCTAATTTTCTCAGGAACCTCCAGATTGATTTCCAGAGTGTTTTTACCAGTTTGCAATCCCACTAGCAGTGGAGGAGTATTCTTCTTTCTCTACATCCTTGCCAACAGGTGCTGTCACCTGAATTTTTGATTTTAGCCATTCTGATTGGTGTAAGGTGGAATCTCAGGGTCATTTTAATTGGCATTACTGGATGACTAACTACTTTGAACATTTCTTTAAGTGCTTTTCAGCCATTTGAGATTCTTTGGTTTTGACCTCTCTGTTTAGTTCTATAATACAATTTTTAATTGGGTCGTTTAATTCCTTGGTGATTAATTCCTTTACTTCTTTATATATTTTGGATATTAGCTCTCTTTCATGTTTTAGTGAATATTGTTTTCCACTCGGTAGGTTGGTAATTTGACCTATTGGTTATGTCTTTTTCCTTACAGAAAATTTCCAGTTTCATGAGGTCTCATTTAATGACAATGAGATCTTGACAGAAAGTTTTTTGATTTCAAAATATAAAGACAAATATAATTGCAAAGTATACATATAAGAAAAGTCTTCACATTTACAAATCTGCCTTCCTCACAAATACTATCTTAGAAGATATCTAGCTCAGTGAAACTACAATCACTGCTTTCCAATCTGTTCTTCAAATATGACCACTTGAAGGACTTAGCATGAAGCAAAGCAAGACACAGAAAAATAAAATTGTATTCTCTTCTCCCATGATAATCTTTGAATATCCCTATGCCAACAAATTAATTATAAATAAGTGTTAAAATAGGTAATGCTTGGTGAAGATTTTGAATTTTAATCAGTCTATGAATAAATTATTTCTGTATGTGAATCAAAGGTTCCTGTTTTCAGGTCAAGTTAAATTGTCTATTATTTGCATAAAAAATAAGTGACGTGGCCTTGGTAGAGGTGAGTTTTAATGTTTGCCAGAATCAGCTCCACTCAGTAAACCTTAGAGGCATGATAGAAGAAAATTAAGTATTTGATGTCAGCCCTTGATTATGTTATGACATAAACATTCATTAGTGTTCCTCCATTTCCCTTTAGCATAATCTTTTTGTACATTGTAAGAAGATGCACGATGCATCTTTGTCCTTCTTCACCTGCCAAAGCATCTTCTGATTGGTGCTGAACTTCCAATAGCTAAGTCAGGAAAGGATAGGCAAAACTTCGGTCAGTGATAAGAACTCTAGGAAAGAATCAGGAGCAGGAGATTCAGAAACAGGAAAAAACAGGTGCTGATACTGAGGAGAGTCAATAAGCCACATAGCAGCATAATATAGATTGGTATTAATAGGTTAATTTAAGTTATATGAGCTGGTTGGTGAAAAAATTAGCTAAGCCAAGCTTTCAAAATTAATAAAAGGTCTCTGTGTCCTTACTTGAGCAGCTGGAGGGTCAAGATCATCTAGTGATATATATCACAAAATGTGCAACACTTATGGTAGACTTTCTTTTCTCTATCACTTAGGAGATGAATGACCAAAAAGAAAATCATTCAAAAAAAAAAGCAAGTAATAAGAAAATACTTATACTTTATCAGAAACCTTTCATCAGTTTTCACACTTTATCACAAACAGAAAGGAAAATATAACCTACAGACATTTTTAGTTGGGAAAAGCATATTTTGAGTTTATCACATATGCTACAAAATGTCATTAGTACCGAGTGAAATTTATGAATGTTTTGTGACACAAACCCCATTTAATGCAGTGCATAGCCAGAATAGTTATCCTCTACTCCTTCCTACTAAAGGCTAGAATTAGCTAGATTTAAAAAAAAAAAAACAGATTTTGAATTTATTTAGAAAAGATATAAATACTGAACTGATTTTTATGGAAAACTCTGTAAGTCATATCAAACTCACTTCAAGTTCCATTATCACTGACAACAACAAATAGAAATATGTGAAAAATCAGTGAACCAATCTTCAACATAATAAGCTATTTCTTACATGTCTAAATGCTGATGAAAATTTTAAAAATGGAGCTATTTTTAAAGGCAAACAAATAAATGTCTCGAGTACTATTAATCTATTCAATTTTGAATAGATTTACTTTGTGAAACAATTTACTTGGTACTGAAACAGTGTTTGGAAAGGACAGAATGATTCAAGCAAAAGGTCATGAGTTAGAGTTTAGATTCTCCATGGTCGGTAGAGTTGGGAGTGAAAAACTTTTATCATAGTGTAACAGGTGGAAGTAAGTTTGAGGACCTAGAAACATAAATGCCAGGCTATAGTATAAAGAGATGATGCAGTGGGTAAAGAAATCATTGTATAGATGTGAGGACTTGAGTTTGGTTCTCTAGAAACTATGTAAACCAGGCTCTGGTGCCTATTTCTTAATCCCAGTGCTCTTACAATACGCTGAGAGATAGAGAAAAGAAAAATTCTGAAAGATGTTGATTTAACTAGTTGTCATACCCAGAGGTGAAAAGCATGGGGCTCTGGTCTCAAACAAGATGATGTAAGTAAGTAAGTAAGTAAGTAAGACTTACTCCCAACTTTGTCATCTAACCTATACACATGTACTATTGATTATTCACCTTTATTATAATTATGAACAATACCTTTCTTGATGATACCTTTATTTTATTATCAATTACAAGCTTTCACTAGAGAAAATTAGTTACAATACTCATATATAAAAGAAGTTTTTGTATGCCAAACCTTCAAAATAATTTACTAGCATAGTTTGAATAAGTTTAGATCAGATATTAGAGAAGTAATTACTTCTATTTTATTAAACCCATATAATTGGTAACATCACTCAAAATATTTATACCCACATCTAAAAGACACATCTTGACAGCAGAAAAAGACAAGCCCAAAATCCAGTGAAATAAAATAAAAGGAAGAACTGAAGGTGAAGTGCCCAGCCATATTGGATATATCTAAACATGTACTGTACATCAAAGGCTCAAGAAACATTGGCAAAGAAGGAGTTAAAAGATTTTAAGGGCAAGAGGAGAAGGGCACCTACTATGTGGTTGTATCTTTTAAAAATGACGTGAAAGCATATCAGTGATACCAGAATGTACCTGCCTTAATAAGATTCAGTGGTAACAATCATAGAAGAGTTAATGTTGAAGGAGAATTTTAATTCTCTTACATAAAGAAAAACTTGCAACTGAGATTGTGAGAAATAGCCTTTCTAGGGATGTCTCCTAACTGATTATTCAGTACCTATTCCTGAAATTATATATGTACATATAATTTCATATATATAATATATATATATAGTGATATATACCACTTAATTAACTCATCAGATTTTATGTGTTTATCTGTCTACCATGTTTATTTCTCTATCATCTATACTCTATATCTGTTTCTAGCTACCTATCGATCATCTACCCCTTATCTATCAGTTTATCTTCTATCTATCTGTAATAACAAGAAGAAAAGGAAAACAAGTCACAAATTTGAAAAGGAGTAAGAACTGTGGTGGTTTGGGTGCCAGTGGCCCCCAGTAGCTAATATATTTGAATGGTTTGTCTCCAGTTTGTAAAGGATTAGAGAGAACAGCCTTGCTGCCGTTGATATGCGCATGTGGGAGAGGTATATCAATAGGGGTGGTCTTTAAAGTTTAATAGATGCAATCTAGGTCACTATTGCTGTATTTTCTTTCATCTTGATCATAACTTAGCTCCAAGCTTCTGCTCTAGTGTTACCCCTGCTTGCCAGCTGCTACACTCACTACTGTGATGTTCAAAATTCAACTCTCTAAAACTATGAGCAAGTTCTCAACCAAATACCTTTGCCATATAAATTGCTTTGATCATAGTATCTAATCACCATAGAGATCATTATCCAAGAAGATACTGTGTGTGTGTGTGTGTGTGTGAGAGAGAGAGAAAGAGAGAGAGAGAGAGAGAGAGAGAGAGACCGAGAGACCGAGAGACAGACAGAGCGACAGAAAGACAGAGAGACAGAGACTGAGAGAGAGACAGAGAAGTTCGGAGAAGGAGTATAAGGTGTATTAAGGAGAGTTGTCAATTGACATCATGGGGGGGTTAAGAAAGGAAAGGGAAAAATGAAAAAGATTTAATTACATTTTAAATAAAATAAGAAGTTATAAAAAGCAGTGTTATTATCTATAAGAATTATTTAAGAAATTGCATAAATAATTACATCCTCATAATTCCTAATAAATAAAACTAGAGCCACAACTAAAATTAATATCAAAGAATATGAGAAAATATTTAATGTCCAATAGTGTAGTATACCCTCTATGAGTCATTGCACATTTGTGTGTATGTGTGTTTCTAATTGTGTTAGTGATATGCAAAATAGTATAATATAAGTTAAAATTTGGATGAAAATATCTGTAGAGATATATTTATAAAATATTTGAACCATATCATATAAACAACTATCAGCAAGTTATAATGAGTAAATTAGGGAGCAAGGCACAGTGGCTCACACATATATTCCCAGCAATCAGGAAGAAAATACAGGAAGTTTTAGAGGACAACCAGATTGCTAAAAAAAAAAAAAAAAATCCATCATTAAATGCTACTGAAATACACAAGCCTATGAAGATGCCCACTCTAGCTCCTAAGATGCCTAGCTCCTAAGGTTTGCCAATGTGTTTATAGCATATGATTGAAGTTTGCAAGTTAATGGCAAAGGGAAAGAGAAAATTTATTTGAGATCAGACATAAACTTAAAACTGTAGGCATGATTGATGTGAGTTATTTAACACATACATGCAGAAACACAGGAAGCTTTTTTTTTTTTCTTTTTGATAAACTTGTTCAATGTGGCCCATTTCAAACTAGTGTGATACTTTGCATTCACACACGTTCCCATAACCCTCTGGAATCCTGTACAAGAAGCATACCATTTAATTTATGCTCAAATTGCTACCAAATGTCATTGTATTAGAATGAATTTATATTTCTAAAATAATTGTTTTACATGAGAATAATGATAATAATGTTCATTCTTTTACAAAAAGTCTGTTTATTCTAAAGCTGATTAATACTTAACCTATTTGAGTATTTGGCTACTAATGTAAATATTAATGGAAAATACATATATATGTGAACAATATTCATATATGTTCTATAAGAGTATACATATACTTCTGAGGATAGTATGAGGCTTAAAAATGGAGAGCATGTATAGCCTACAGAATTGACTCTAGGGTAGAGTTCAAGAACAGATCCATGAAATATAGAATTAGACTGTAACAATTTTATCATGTATCCTTGGGTATAATGTCTTCAGCCAGCCAATTCCCCTGATTTTCAGTAGAAAAACGTGGCTTACCTAGAATTCTCTATTTATTTGCTTTCTTTCTTTTTTATTCATGTATTAAAATATTTATTTTACATCCTAATCATAGCTTCCCTTTCCTCCTCTCCTCTAGGTTCCACCATTTCACCCCTTTACCCTATTCCCCCTCACTCCTCAGAGTAATGGAGGCCTATGATCTATATCAACCCTCCTTGACATATCAAGTTCCAGGAGAACTAGGTACATTTTCTCATATTGAAACTAAACAAAGCAGCCTATTTAAGAAAGGGGAGTCCAAATTCAGGCAATAGAGTAAGAGACTAAGCTGTTCCTAATGTTAGAAGTCCCACATGAAGATCAAGGTGTTTCATAAGTGCAAAGAATATCGTACATTTTCTTTTTCTTTCTCTCTCTCTTTTTTCTTGTTTTTCGAGGCACTCTTTAGACCATGCTGGCCTGGAACTCAGAAATTCTCTTGCCTTTCCCTTCCAAGTGCTGAGATTAAAGGCATGCGCCACCACTGCCCAACTATCCTCTATTTTTCTAAACTGACTCTTTTCATATGACCAAATTCCTGCCTGTGTTCCTGATGTAAAGGAAAAGAGAAATACAATAAAATCAGAATTTAAACAAGAAGCAACAGCAAGCAAAAGAAAATGAGGAAAATAAAGACTAGCAACGTCTCACAAGAAGAAAAGAGGTAAAGTGGATTTGGTCAGATAAAAATTGTATCCTTTTAAGATGGGTCCTTTCTTTTCATTGAAAACAGAAATAATAAAATTAGCTATTTCACTCAATGTACATTTGATCATCTTGTTCAATTTTAGATAATCTTTAGAGATATAAGTAATTTATATAAGGGAAAGTCAACTGATATTTGCCAATAAAATATGCAAAGATATTAAAAATCACTAGATGTGAAGTAAAATAAAACTAGAGTCACATATATTATAAAGCCCTTGTTCCTTTCTCTATATAACTATACTGATATTTAGACAGAGAAATGTAAGGCGTTTTTTTCATTTTCCTCTTGCAGCAACTCTGTTTTAATTTAATAGATTATCAATTTTCATGAGCTATAAACATTAGCATATTGTTATACTTTTCATACTTCTTTATGTTTATTCATAGTTATTTTTAAGCAAGCTATTTCCCCCAAATGATATTAAGTAGTTTTCTGCTGAAAATGCTTTTCCTTACACATTGAATTTATATAACTCTTGAAAGAAAATGAGATAGTAATATACAATATATGATATTATAAAAAAGAGCTTTACACCAGAAATATATTGTTACATTTTATACATTATAAATAAATAAGTTGTTTATTACAATGAGTAAACTCTATGAACAGCAGTTAAAACCTTTTATTAATGCAGCTCAAATGACTATCATATTTTAAAATCTTATTGCTCATAACATAGTCTATAAACTGCTAAGAACTTTCCTTCTGTGCCTATTGCAAGGTCTTAGGAAATTTTAAAACACAGCTTTTATGGGCTTGAATTTCAAAACTGATGGCTGAGGTCCTACCACAGTCCACTGCTTTGCTGTGGCAATGTGCCGCATCCTCAAAGCTTTCCTTTGCATTACAGGGCAGAGTCCTTGAATATCTACTGTTGCCATAAGTCACACTCCTTGACATTGGTCAGACCTGGACCAAGTTTTATGACTCTAGAACTTAAAAACTCTAGGTTACAAAGGACCCTTGGATGATCAAACATAATTTTAAGGATAACAAATGTACATTTAAGAATAACAAATGTACATGTCAAAGCAAATACATGTTTTCTTAAACTTGTTGTTCATACAGTATTCTGTTAAGCTACAAAAAATGACTTTAAGCTTGATGTTCATATTTTTCAGATATCTCTGACCATTAATTCCTTCATGAATTTGTTTTTACATGTAATATGTATGTGTGTAAATATAAAAATTTAAGATCCAAATCATTAATTATTTTAAATTATAATTTAGTAAGGTAATGATTAATAGAAATAAGCATTCTTCCCAGAAGGTGTTCTGCATTCTTGCACACCTGTAATCTCTACACTCAGGAGGCAGAGGCAGACAAATATCTGAGTTCTAAACCAGCTGGTTCTACAGAATACCAGAACATCCAAGGTTACACAGAGAATCCCTGTCTCAAAAATAAATAAATAAATAAAATGATAGACATTCTTATGCAACATTATATTTAATTAAAATATTATTTTTGGCATATGAGAATTTTTATTGTTTTTTCTTGTTTGTATTTGATAGCAATTGTAGTTGTAACTTTTAATATCCTCTTATCTAATATGAAGAAAAACAGCACAGGTATTTGTATAAATCAGTTGATAATACTAGTTCAGCCATATATTTAAAATGGCATTGCTAAGTCAAATTGGAGGCATTTTATGTGAGGTTTATGTAGTAATTTCTGAAAACATTCATTATAATATGAACTAACACATTCCTATAACTGGATTACTATAATTCTCTCATGAAATAAAAGTCTGGCTATTTAAGAACTTGTTTTTAAATATATATTATACTAAAATTAATTTAAATTATATTTTTCTTTAATTATATATTATATTACATTAAATTATTAATTTAATATAATAAACATTTTATTATAATAAATTGAATTAAAATCATTTAATATAATTCTATGTAATTCATATATATTCATATATATGTATTTATATATATGTATATGTATATACATATACATATAAATATATGAATCAATTTAGTGGTATTTGAATTTTGTTTTCAGGGATGAACACATTGTTTTAGAGGACTCATATACCATCTCCTCTCTCAGAATTCATTAATTATCTGTAGTTTGTTGTCTAGAGATAAGGTCTTGGAAAATTTCTCCCGTCTGTGTTTCCATGTTAAGTGATGTTGGTATAGATAAGGTCTTTCTTGTTTAGGCATCCATCTTGTTAAGATTTCATGGGTAAAGTTTCACTTCTATTTTAAGACAACATCTCCTAGTAGGTCTTCTGGTCCCTGACTCTTAAATCTTCATGCCATTTCATCCTAGGTGTTCCTTGATCCAGGTTTGCAAAGTCATGTTATAGATGCCTGCACTGGAGATGGACACTTCCTATTGAATTCCTCTTTCTGGTTTGACCAGGTGTGACTTTGGAACAATTTGCATGTTGAGTACTTTGAGCACTTGGCAACTGGTGATGTAGCAAATTCATATGTTTTACATTTACATTTTTTGTAATTGTTCATTTATTTCCAGCGTGGTTGCAGTAGTTTGAAATCCTACCAATAGTGAATGGGAGATTCTTTTGTCCACATAGTTACCAACATTGTTGTCTGTTGTTCCTTTATGATTAAGATGAAATCTCAAAGTTTTTGTTTTTGTTTCCATAACTGTTAAGGATGATGAACACTCTCCAAATATTTCAAATCCTTTATGATGTTAAATATACCAATTTGATTGTTTAATGTGTTTAATGTCCATTTGTGCTAGTAGCTTATCTTTAAATTAATATTCTCCCTGCTTTCACAATACTCTCCTTCAGAGTTACATTTTTCCCTGATTATGCCTACTCAGTAGTGCCTTTCTTGGCATGTTGTGTGAATGGAGCAATCAATACATTGTGTGCAATGCTCTCAGGATCTTTAAAAGTTCACTCATGTTGTAAATAAAAATAAAAAAAAGAAAATTTTATTTACTTCTATTGAGTCCATATAATGCAAATTTTAGTTCTATTAGTAGTTGGGCATTTACTTTTTTAACATTTTAATAATTTATACTGTTCCTTTAAACCTTTAAGTGCAATTTAAATAGAAATAATTTTAAGGTTTTTTTTTCAAGTACAAATGGAATAGCTGAGTTATACTTATATTTTACTGTTTCAGAACTACTTATAAGGGACTCTACACTCACTGAACCATGTTGGAGTCACATGAACAATGAATGAGGGCTCTAATTTAGTTACATAAAATTATAATTGTCTGAATCTCAACAATACATTTTGACTTCCTAGGGCATAGAATAGATTTTTGTAGTTTAGCTTTGTGCTTCAGTGATGATTAATGATGTTGAACATTATTTCTTGTGATTATGGTACATTTGTAAATTTTGTTTGGAATAAAGTGTATTCAGATTTTCAGCAACATTTTTTAATGTTATGCTTTAAGTGTTATACTATCTGAATAACCTGAGTTCTTTAGACAGTAATGAGACTTGAAAATATTTTCTATCTTCCTCTAGGGTATTATGTTTTATTTTCCTGATTGTGCTCTTTGAAGCACAAATTTTAATTCTGAAAAAGTCATACTAATTTATTTTTTAATTTCATTGCTTATGCTAATTATATCATACCTAAGACACCACTTACCAAACACATCAGGAAACGTATACATTATGTTTTAGCATTTTATCTTCTAAATTTATATTTGTAATAACTTTCATTTCATTTTAATGGTAAAATAGGGTATGCACTTTATTTTCTTTTTAAAATTAATGAGTAATTAGTTGTACAGATTTATAGAGTATAATGTGATGTTACAGCAGAAGAATAATTTTTTATGGATAAAATATGAGTGAGCATTTTTAATTATATTTACAAACATTTGTCATTATTTTGTGGTACAATTATTCAAAACACTCTTCTAATCAGTCAACAATTTATATTACACTATTGGTACTATAAATAAATTGTAATTTCTTCCTTAAAGTTATGAAATAGAGGGAAGACATTTTGTAGAAAATGCACTTAATAAAACTAAATGCACCAAAGGGGGTGATATATATATATGGAGAGAGAAAGAAAGTGTAAAATAAAGATATTTTTGTGAGCGCAAACTGAATGCAAGAGGCACTTACAAAACATAAGCTAGACATCAAGTTCAGACAAAATTTGTTAATTCATGTAGTTAAAAGTCATATAAAGGTGATTTAGAAGGTGGCAGATAAAATGGAAACAAAATATGTTAAACTTTCCAGGAGCAAATTGGAAAAGTTTGATTAACACATAAAAAGAGGTGGGTTACTTTGCAAAGTTGCAAAGACATGCAACTTTCACAACAAAGCTTAAGGAGGAACTTTACCACCCAGAAGGCATTGCCTTGTTTATGGAGCTTTCCACTTCCACTGATGAGCGTGAGTGTTAGTGCTTGGAGCTATGGTTTAAAACAGGCTCAAGAATCTACTCTGCACGTTCACTAAAAGATACTTTAAACATAAAATAAAAGTGAGAGATACAACCAAGTGCATAGCCACAGACTGTCAGAGGGAGGAAAGACTCCAAAACATCATCTCTTCTCATCACTTCACCACTTCATCAGAGAACCTCTGAAATGCTGTTGGAAACAGGACCTGTTACGTGTAGGTCTATTGACCTATTGGTTCTCTGTCAGTTAATGAATTAAAAAGTTAGAAAAATCTTGAGCGTGACAAATAACAGTAGAAAAGAAATCCTAAATGCAGCAAACAACAGACAGAATCTGCAGTTGAAAGGCATTTATTGTGAAGAAACACACACACTCAGCAGATTCAGGAAAAAAAAAGACCCTCTGAAAAAGAGAAGAGAGGTTCGCAAAAGCAGAATTCTTTGTTCTTCTGGATGTCTGGAGATTTTAAGGCCTCTGAAGGGTCTTTTCCTACAAATTTAAGCTTTATTAACTTAAAAAAAGACTGGGTGGATCAGTGGTCCCTACCTGTGGTGTAATATATCCTTATTAGGTCTTGAACATGTTGAACCAGTTCAACAGTAGCAAGCCTGCTGGTGGGAGAAAAAGTTATTGTTTTAAGCTACCAGCCTTTTGTCTCAGGTCAGAAGACCCATAAGATGATCTCATCTTGCAACTTCAATATCAGAAGATAAAGTATGGACTTTGGAAGGAGTTTACCCTATAGTTCTGGGTTTTCTCCCAATCTGTCACCCTAGCAGAAAAATCTGTCGCTAAATTGCTAATCTTTCAAACCCATCTGACCAATGTTTAGATAATGGCCAGCTGCCCTCAGTCTTATGTAAATAACAAACAGAGAAAGCTCAGATACCAAGAAACTATATTCTGAAACTTTGGATAGCAGAGGAAATGTTTGAATCAGAAAGATTCATTATTCAATGAGAAGTAAGCATTTTAGAGACTCAATCTTCAGATAAACATAGACTGAAAGAGACCAAGTGGTACTCCAGAGATTCAAAAGAGCTAGAAAGGGGAGAGATCTACATACTCAACCTCAACAGTGAAAAGAAGACCATCACTTTGACAGCCAAAATGCTGTCCAGGGTGAGCCATGATTTACCATTAGACTCATAATGTGAAGACCTACACAGATCCTGAAATAACATTATATAGAATTGAAAACAGCATAGATATTCTCAGTAAAATTATAGCATGAAATTTCATAAACCTAGGACAGAGATGCGAATCCAAGCAGAGAAACTAAACAGAAAGGATCAGAAACTGAAATTAAACACACAGAACAAAGAGTTATAATGCATATTCTTAAAGAAAAATGAGGAGGACCATATAAAAGCAGAACCTTTTGAGTAAAAGCAGATTTCTAAACAGAAAAAAAAATGTTAAAAGGAGCAGAGATGGCATCTTGCATCTTTCAAGGATGAAAGACTAACTCAGACCACTATATTTGGCAGAAATACCTGTCATTTCTATTTTTCTTTTACTTTTCTTCATGTTTCTTTGAATTTTATTTTTTAATTAGATATTTTCTATATTTACATTTGAAATGATATCTCCTTTCCTGGTTTCCCCTTAGAAAAGAAAAAAACAAAAACAAAAGAAAAAATCTGTTCCCTTCCCCCTCCCCCTGCTCACCAACCCACCCCCTCCAACTTCCTGGCCCTGGCATTCCCCATACACTGGGGCATAGAACCTTCACAGGGCCAAGGGCCTCTCCTCCCCTTGATGACCGACTAGGCCATCTACTGCTATACATATACTGCTGGAGCCATGAGTCCCACCATGTGTATTCTTTGGTTGGTGGTTTAGGCCCTGGGAGCACTGAGGGTACTAGTTAGTTCAAATTGTTGTTCTTCCTAAAGGGCTTCAGACCCTTCAGCTTCTTGAGTCCTTTCTCTAGCTCCTTCATTGGGGACCCTGTACTCAATCCAATGGATGGCTGTGAGCCTCGAATTCTGTATTAGTCGGGCACTGTCAGAACCTCTCAGGAGAAAGCTATATCAGGCTCCTGTCAGCTAGTACTAGCTGGCATCCAAAATAGTGTATGGGTTTGATGATTTACTATGGTAAGGACTCCCAGGTGGAGCAATCTCTGGATTGTCCTTCCTTCAGTCTTTGCTCCATAGTTTGTCTCTGCAAGTCCTTCCATGGATATTTTGTTCCCTCTACTAAGAAGGAATGAGGTATCCACACTTGGATCTCCCTTCTTCTTGAGTTTCTTGTGGTTTGTGGATTGTATTTTGGGTATTCCAAGCTTCTGGGCTAATATCCACTTATCAGTGAGTGCATGCCATGTGTGTTCTTAAGTGATTGGGTTACCTCACTCAGGATGATATTCTCCAAATCCATCCATTTTCCTAAGAATTTCATAACTTCATTGTTTTTAATAGCTGAGTAGTACTTCATAGTGTAGATGTACCATATTTTCTGTATCCATTCCTCTGTTGAGGGACATCTGGGTTGTTTCCAGTTTCTGGCTATTATAAATAAGGCTGCTATGAACATAGTGGAGCATATGTCCTTATTACAAGTTGGAGCATCTTCTGGGTGTATGCCCAGGAGTGGTATAGCTAGGTCCTCTGGTAGTACTATGTCCAATTTCTGAAGAAACCACCAAACTGATTTCTAGAGTGGTTGTACCAGCTTGCAATCCCATCAGCAATGGAGGAGTGTTCCTCTTTCTCTACAACCTTGCCAGCATCTGCTGTTACCTGAGTTTTTCATCTTAGCCATTCTGACTGCTGTGAGGTGGAATCTCAGGGTTGTTTTGATTTGCATTTCCCTGATGACTAAGGATGTTGAATATTTCTTTAGGTCCTTCTCAGCCATTTGGTATTCATCAGTTGAGAATTCTTTATTTAGCTCTGTACCCCATTTTTAATGAGGTTATTTGATTCTTTGGAGTCTAACTTCTTGAGTTCTTTGTATATATTGGATATTAGTCCTCTATCATATATAGGATTGGTAAAGACCTTTTTCCAGCTTTGTAGTTTTGTGAGGTCCCATATGTCAACTCTTGATCTTAGAGCATAAGCTATTGGTGTTCTGTTCAGGAAATTTTCCCCTGTGCCCATGTGCTAGAGGCTCTTTCCCACTTTCTTCTCTATTAGTTTGAGTGTATCTGGTTTCATGTGTAGGTCCTTGATCCACTTGGACTTGAGCTTTGTACAAGGAGATAGAAATGGATTGATTTGCATTCTTCTACATGCTAATCACCAGTTGAGCCAGCACCATTTGTTGAAAATGCTGTCTTTTTTCCACTGGATAGTTTTAGATCCTTTGTCAAAGATCAAGTAACCATAGGTGTGTGGGTTCATTTTTGAGTCTTCAATTCTATTCCATTAATCTACCTGTCTGTACCAATACTATGCAGTTTTTATCATGATTGCTTTGTAGTACAGCTTTAGGACAGGGATGGTGATTTCACCAGAGGTTTTTATTTTTTGTTGAGAATAGTTTTGGCTATCCTAGGATTTTTGTTATTCCAGATGAATTTGCAATTGGCTCTTTCCAAGTCTGTGAAGAATTGAGTTGGAATTTTGATTAGGATAGCATTGAATCTGTAGACTGCTTCCAGCAAGATGGCCATTTGTCTATATTAATCCTGCCAGTCATGAGCATGGGAGATCTTTCCATCTTCTGAGAACTTTGATTTCCTTCTTCAAAGACTTGAAGTTCTTGTCATATAGATCTTTCACTTGCTTGATTAGAGTCACACCAAACTATTTTATATTATTTGTGACTATTGTGAAGGGTGTTGTTTCCCTAATTTCTTTCTCTGTCTGTTTATCCTTTGTGTAGAGAAAGGCTTCTGATATGCTTGTGTTAATTTTATATCCAGCTACTTTGCTGAAGTTGTTTATCAGGTTTAGGAGCTCTCTAGTGGAATTTTTGGGGTCACTTAAGTATACTATCATATCATCAGCAGATAGTGATAATTTTACTTCATCCTATCCAATTCATATTCCTTTGATCTCCTTTTGTTGCCTAATTGCTCTGGCTAGGATTTCAAGTACAATATTGAGTAGGTAGGGAGAGAGTGGGCAGCCTTGTCTAGTCCCTGATTTTAGTGGGATTGCTTCAACTTTTCATTTAGTTTGCTGTTGGCTACTGTTTTGCTGTGTATTGATTTTACTATGTTTATGTATGAGACTTTAATTCCTGATATTTTCCAAGACTTTTATCATGAAAGGGTGGTTGATTTTGTCAAATGATTTCTCAATATCTGTCATTTCTAAAGGAGGAAAAAAGCTTTCCATAATAAAAAGAGGCCAAGGGAATAAGTGATGTGAAGACATATTTTAGACTGAAGAGAAAGAAACATTTGTGAGGCTAATAATGCAAATAATAAGCCATTTATGAATACCAGTTATGTCAATATTAGAGATGCTAGGGTTTTTAAAGTACACAAATAAATTGTACTTCATCACATAAATGGCCTTAAGTACAGAAACCATAATATTACCTCAGTAGATGACAAATGAAATTGACACTATTGAACATATGTTTGTGATAGAAGTCTAACGAAGCTATGAATAAATGAAAATTATCTCAACCTACTAAAGTATCTACATGATAACATGTAATTAAAATTACAGTAGATGTGAATGCATTCAATAAATCCCAAAACAAGGCAATTTTCTGTGTTATCCATTCTGATTCAATGTAGTAATTGAAAGTTTAGCCAAAAAATAAGACAACAAAAGGAAATAGATGAGACACAAATAGGAAAAAAAACCCAACTTATTGCAAATTGCATTATTATATCCACAAAACACTCTAAAACTTGTATCAGAAAACTTGTCACCAACTCAGGACTGCACATGGAGGGGTCTGATTGTTCAGGCAGCATGTGTATAGTAGAGGATTGAAAATTCAATCATCAATAGGAGGAGAGGAGCTCGGCCCTGTGAAAGTTCTGTGGCCCAATGTAGGGGAATGCCAGGGCCAGAAAGTGGGAGAGGGCAGGGTGGCAGGCATGGGGAAGGGGGAGGCAACAGGGGTTTGTTTTGGTTGTTTTTGTTTGTTTCTTTGTTTTTTGGAGGGGAAACTGGGAATGGAGAAATTTACATGTAAATAAAGAAAATATCTAACAAAAAAAAAGAAAACTTGTAGACCTGATAAATATTTTCAGTAAAATTTAAGATACATATATCAATGATAAATATGCTAAAATAAAAACAAATGAGTAGTCTTATTCATAATTGCATAAATAATATTGTCAATTAACTGACTAACCACTACAATAAAATATCAATATGGAAATATTTTCTATTCACATAGATTTGAAGAATTAATAATACTGTGAACATATATGTAATGCTAAATACAGTATAAAGATTCAATGAAATCTCATCAAAGCTCTAATGACATTTTTTACAGGAGTATAAAATTCATTTGAAGCACAAAAAGAATATAACTATGAAGCTACAAGAATAATTCTAGAGATATCATTATACTTGATTTCGTTTTATTTTAGAGAGCCATAGTAACTACAATAGCACAATACTGGCCCCAAAAACAGACCTATACACCAATGAAATGCCTATAAACCCATTTAACTATAGCCATTACTTCCTTAAAGTGATGTCAAAAATAGTGAACGAAAGGAAGCTTTTTGATCAATATTTTTTACAAACTAGATATCTGAATGTAGCTTTAAAAAACTAGATAATCATCACTTATTCCGTTGAAAAATTAACTCAAAATGAATGAAAGCCCTTGAGGTATGATCAGATACATTGAAAATTTTGGTGGAAGGTATTTCATTATAAAGGCATAGGACTAAACTTTCTAAATAAGAAAATAAGGCCTGATATTGATAAATTAGATGTCTCGAAGTTACAGGTTTGTACATTACAAGGAAAACTGTTTAATACATTTAAACCAAATCCTACAAAGTGAGAGAAATATCATTGCTATCTACAGAATAATGGAAGATTGATATAAGACTATTTGGTATTCAGAACAAACAAACAAAATGAAACAACCAAAAACATAAGGAACCTAGTCAGTAATGAACAGTAAATGAAGAGTTTTCTAAAGGTAAACTATAAATGACCAATAAACATGTAAATTAAGGCTTTTCTTTACTAGGCATCAAATAAATAAAAGCTATACTAAGATTCTATGTTAGGACAGCAAGCATGGCCTTCATTAAAGATATAAATAGGACAATCAATAAAGGGATAATCCTTAGAGGAGAATATTTCTCAAAGTGTCCATTCATTAGTCTTATTAATTTCTTTATAGGTTTGACCTCATGAAAAATTTTTCATTTTACATTAGTATGGCTAATGATAATGTTATTATTATGCTATTATTCATGAAGTCATTTCTATGATGGACTGTTTCACCTTCTATTTTCTGGTATTCTGGCTCTTAGAATCGTTCCATGCCTACTTCAGTAACATTCTGGTAACTATAGATTCAATAACTGATAGAAATGATCAGATATGGCTTGTTTGGATTTAGTTTGTTATATTGATATATTTTTATACAAATATACATAATTAACACAAATATATACATAATAATAATAATAATAATAATAATAATAATAATAATAATAATAATAATGAGACTATGAAATTGAGATGAGTTAGAAGTCAGTTTGGCATTTCCTCAGAAAATTAGACATAGTACTACCTGAGCACCCAGGAATATCACCACTGGGCATATCCCCAGAAGATGCTCCAACATGTAATAAGGACACATGCTCCACCATGTTCATAGCAGCCTTACTTACAGTAGCCAGAAGCTGGAAAGAACCCACATGTTCCTCAACAAAGAATGGATACAGAAAACGTGGTACATTTACACAGTGGAGTACTACTCAGCTATTAAAAACAATGAATTCATGAAATTCTTAAGGAAATGGATGGAGTTGGAAAATATCATCCTGAGTGAGGTAACTCAATCACAAAAGAACATACATGGTATGCAATCACTGATAAGTGGATATTAGCCCAGAAGTTCAGAGTACTCAAGATACAAATCACAGACCATGTGAAACTCAAGAAGAAGGAAGACCAATATATGGATACTTTGGTCCTTCTTAGAAGGGGGAACAAAATACCCATGGGAGGAGATACATAATGTGGAGCAGAGACTGAGGAAAAGCCATGCAGAGACTGGCCCATCTGGGGATCAACCCCATATACAGTTACCAAACCGAGACACTATTGTGGAAGCCAAGAAATGCTTGCTAACAAGAGCCTGATATAGCTGTCTCCTGAGAGGCTCTGCCAGAGCATAACAAATACAGAGGTGGATGCTCTCAGCCAACCATTGGACTGAGTACAGGGTCCCCAATGAAGGAGCTTGAGAAAGGACCCAAGAAGCTGAATGGGTTTGCAGTCCCATAGGAGGAACAACAATGTGAACCAACCAGTAATCTCAGAGCTCCCAGGGACTAAACCACCAACCAAAGAGTACATGTGGGGGGACCCGGCCCCAGCTATGTATATAGCAGAGGATGGCCTTGTCGGTCATCAATGAGAGGACTGGCCCTTGGTCCTATGAAGTCTAGATACTTCAATGTAGGGAAATTCCTGGACCAGGAAGGAGTGTGTGGGTTGGTGAGCAGGGGTAGAGGAATAGGATAGGAGGTTTTTGGAGGGGAAATGAGAGGAAAGGGTATAACATTTCAAACATAAAAAAAGAAAATGCCTAGTAAAAAAGGGGGAAAAAGAAAGTAAATAACAAAATAAAATATAATAAGACAAAACAAAACCACCTATCGAGGTTGTACGGAGTATATCAACACAATGAAAAGATTCCAGGAAAATGCACAAGAATCAGAGATCCACTTAGTCACATACTCCACAATCTTATAAAACTATTACACTGGAAGGAATAATATATACAGTAGACCCAATGCAGACTTATGAAGGTCCTGTGATTGCTGCTTCAATCCTATGAGTTCATATATGGGTGTTTTAGTTCATTTAGAGACTTGTTCTTCTGGTGTCTTCCATCATGTTTGGCTCTTACATTGTTTTGTTCTGTAGCATTCCCTGAGCTCTGAGGGTGAGGGGTGGGAGTGGGGACAATGTCATTAATATAGATATCCTACTTAGAGATATAATCCTAGGTCTATAATATAGACCTAGGTCATAATCATAATATCTGATTATGGTTTTCTGTATTTGTATTTGTTCACATCTGCAGCAGGGGGAAGCAAATTTTATGATGGCTGAATAAGACATTGATCTACAATAGGATCTAGATTTGATAATTGAATATGGGAAGGATTTCCATGTGGAGCAGTCTCTGAATTGTCCTTCCTTCAGTCTCTGCTCCATAGTTAGTCTCTACAACTCTTTCCATGGGTATTTAGTTCCCCATTTAAAGAAGGAAGTATCCACACTTTGGTCTTCCTTCTTCTTAAGTTTTTTATGGTTTGTGGTATGTACTTTATGTATTCCGATCTTCTAGGCTAATATCCACTTATCAGAGAATGCATACCATGTATGTTCTTTTGTGATTGGGTTACCTCACTCATCAAATCTAGACACTATTTTGGATGCCAGCAAGTGCTGAATGACAGGAACCTGATATAGCTGTCTCCCGAGAGGCACTGACAGTACCCGACTAATACAGAAGTAGAGGCTCACAGCCATCCATTGGACTGAGTACAGTGTCCCCAATAAAGGAGCTTGAGAAAGGACTGAAGGAACTGAAGGGTTTGCAGCCCCTTAGGATGAACCACAATATGAAATAACTAGTACCCTCAGAGCTCCCAGGGACTAAAACTCCAGCCAGAGTACAAGTGGGGGGACTCATGGCTCTAGTAGCATGTGCAAAGTAGAGGATGGCCAAGTCAGTCATCAATGAGAGGAGAGGCCCTTGGTCCTGTGAAGGTTCTATGCCCCAGTGTAGGGGAATGCCAGGACTAGTAAGCAGGAGGGGGTAGGATGGTGAGCAGGGGGAGGGAGGGAGAACAGGTGATTGTTTGGGTTTTTGTTTATTTTATTTTATTAAAATTAAAAAATAATAAAAAGACATTGATCTATAAACATAGAAGGATATTATTAGGAGTTATTTTATCACTACATTTTTAAAAGATGCATAGTATTTGGTTTTACCTTAATTCTCTATCTAGTCTATGGTTATTGGTCACCTAAGTAGTACCATGTTCTACCTTGTGAAGTGGACTTCAAGTCACATCAGAGAGTGACTATGGTTAGTTAGTCCCATAAGCTTTGTGCCACCATTGACCTAGCACATTTTGCAGACAGGACTACTTTGTAGATCAAGCGTTTGTGGCTGGGTTGTTATAATAACAACTTTTGGTTGTCAACTTGACCACATCTGGAAATAAAACCCAAAAATGTAGGTCATGTTTTTGAAGGACATTTGCTGAATTCAAAGTCAGAAAATTCATTTCTAATTTGCATCTAGAGGAAAGAAGAACCCACCTGTAATCTAGATTATTTGAGATTGGTAAGGGAATGTCTTCAACCCAGAACAAATCTGGAAACCTTTATAAGGACATGGAAAAAGGAAGCTTTTGTACTTTCCCTGTTTCCCTTGGACTCACTAGCAAGTCCGTTTTTGCTTTTTACTGGCATTAAGTCCTATTTTCTGGGATTCTAGCATATACTGCAGATCAGCCTCATGGACTGAGCAAGTACCTGATTTTGGCTTTCTTTTCATAGCTACCAAACAACAGATTAGCTAGACCACAACCTAATACACAGTGTATTGTTTCTCTAGTTTGTTATCATTTATCTTTTCTTCTAGTAATGAGGATCTTAATATATTAGTGTTCACTTTCTTTTCTGAATGTTATTTGAAAATATGGGTTCAAATATTATTAAAATTTTCGAGCATGGTCATTTTGTGAAAATATTTTTGTGCTTGTACCTACTACACATGTTATAGCATATGGTACCAGATACAAAAGGAAAATGAGATGTTTGAAATCACCATTCTCTAAACATAATTATGCCTTCATTTCATAAAGTAGAGGCTTCTCAGCTTCCTTTTGCTTCATAAATCTGTTTGTATTTTTTATGTGCTGTTTCCTCTTTTGATCAGATGCATCAGATAACAAGCAAACCCATCTATCTATGAGAACAGTGTTCATGCATTTAAAGAATGATTAAATCACAGAAAAGTAAAGTACAAAATAGACAAAGCTTGCCATATCTACACTCTTACATAAAACAGCTGTTGAATGAAAACAATTCAAAAATAATTTCACTTTCTAATTTTGGATAAATTTTTATTTACTATTTTTGCTATGCCTATGAATTTTCAATCTGACTATGGCATTAAGGCAGTGATGAGAAGATTTCCTATGCAGTTGTCTGTGATTCATTCTTGGACTAGGCAAAATATTCCATCAAACTTGACTAAACTCTAAGTAATAGTTACTCACACAGTAACCTGTATTTAAAGTTGTGTGAGGTATAGGTTTTTGCAAATATGATGATCCACTTACGTTGATAAATCTGGCTTTATTTCTCATTACTAATAATACTGAGAAATTATATGCAAATAAATGTTCAGATTAAATTTGAGAAAAATACATATAGATATTTTCCCAGTATCCTTAGGCACTTAAAATTGAAGACCCATAAAATAAGTAAATAAATAAATACACCACCACCACCAACAACAACAACAAAACAAACCCACAACAACCACAACAAAAACCAAACTAAACAGTGTTTTAAATTGTGAGACTTAGTAGAGTCTGAACAAAGTCATTGTACTTTTTTTCATGTTCAACACAGAAAAAGCAAGTTACTTTGGTGTCTGATTTTCTTTGAAGTCTTTTGCTTGCTCTTTTTTTTAAATAAAATGTGCTGTTTGACTATTATGCAAGTGCACAATGCACTCCAGTTGCTTTTCTTTTCTCCCCGTCCCTTTTCTCTCTCCCATCCACTTCAACCTCTCTTCTTCCCTACCTTCCCTTTCCACATCTATGTTCTTTTTGTTTTGTTCTGTGACACACCAAGTTGCAAATTATTCTCACAATTTAAAGGTTCTAATCAGTCATTCGTAGTTAGAACAGATTATACATTATACTTGAATATAAGTGACTAATTAAAATATCTAAAAATTAATTTACTTTTGAAATGTGATTTTTTTATTCAAAATGTTCTAGACAAATGTAATGAAACTGTATCTGATAGAATAATAATTAAAAAGGGAATATTATTATTGCTATAATATAAATATAAAATAATAAGAATATAATGTTATTGGACAATATTTTATATTCTGATTATGTTTATGTTGAATCTCACCATTTTTCTTGTATTCAAAGAAGGTACACCAAAAAAAAAAGCTGTCAATGATAATCTCTATTCACATATATATTATAACAGCTTTGAATCTTAATGACAGAAAGTAAGTGCTGATATTTACATAACTTTAAATTTGAAGATATGTCCCAAGTGGAGCTTTAGATATTCAAGTGTGCATTAAGTTTTGAACCAAACCAAGATGGCTATAGGTCCTACCCATCATCAGATGCATTCTTGGAGTATAAATGGATGTAATTCATCAGGTGGTCTCTTCGTTGTAAACAAAGAAGCAGATTATTCAGGATGTGTATTTTTTACCACATGTCCTCTTATCATTCAATGAAATTGAACATAGTCTAACATGTCATTTTTGTTTTATTTTTCAAACTTTAATAGAATGTAGAAAAATAGTGCTATTATTTGATGTTCTAATATTACATTAATATATTTCCAATGGTGCTGTTTATGCAGGGAGAGAATTTACCTTAACTATGCTTAAATATACTTGTCTTACTGATTATTTATTACTTTAGCAGAAAAAGAGTCAAATATAGATAAATTCCTTGTTTATTCTACCCTTACAAAAAGATGTATTTATGGTTTAAATGGTTTTGTTTTGTTATGTATTTTGTTGTTTTTTTGTTTTGTTCTGTTATGTTTTGTTTTGTACTCAGATTAAGTAACATAGCCTAAAATTATTCTGAAGAGAGATTGAGACCTAAGAAATAAAAATACTTTTTATATAAAATCAGATGATTGTTATTTTGTATTTATATATCACTTTTGATGTGGATACACAAACATTCTATTTCAACCATTGTTGAAGTATTATTTTAGTGAGCAAAAAGAGAAATTTTCGTGTGTTCTCATCTAAGAAGTCGACTAAATTTTCTTTCAATTAAAATTTCTTTTTGGGTTATAATAAAATACCCATAATGCTCTACTTAACCAATATCTTTTCAAATCTGTGAAAATAAAATCATGATTGGCCTGCTTAACTCTGATATGTGATATTCTATGTATAAAGAATTATATAGATTAAAGTGTGAAATTTATATTTTGTATATTCTATTCTGTTGAGAGATAGAAATAGATAGGGCTGGCTTGCACTTTTCATACTTCCGTGCCCAGTGACATAATTCCCTTAGCAAGCCCACACTTTGCTCCAAGAACACCAAACCTCCCAATTCTTTCAAAGAGTTCTACTCCCTTTTGACTAAGCATTCAAATATATAAGCCTACATGACTATTCTAATTCAAACCACCATCAAACTCTTACCAAAGTCTGACACATTACGTGACTATGTACCTTGAGTCATGTACTTTGTGGAACATTACAACTGCTGGTTAAGAGCATGGCAAAATATTACAAACTATCAACAGGACATGAAGCTAATACAAAGTAAGAGTACAGAGTTTAAACAAAGTATTGAATATAAACAAAAAAAGAAAACATATATTAGAAAATAGGCCAATCTGCAGAATCATGTCATCAGATAAATTTCAGGTGAATATAATTTAAAAGTAAATGGCATGCTAGGGTTATTGAGTTTATTTTAATTTTGTCTCATTTTTTTATATAAAGAAACAATGAATTGACCCCAGGCTTCTCTAACATTTTATAAATGCCAAGTTAATTTTTCTTTAAAAAACTGAACATATCTTTTTCAAAAGACAAACTACAGGTTATTATTAAAATTTTTATACTAATGGTCTCAAGTTGTTCTCTGTCATATGCGTTATAGACATGCCATCCTTCATTTATGCAGCTGGCATGATAACCCACTACCAGTAGGATATTGCATCAATTAATGGTACATAATTGAGAAATAACAGATTGGGGTTAAGGGTGCAGTCTGTTAGTAGAGAACAGAGTTTTCACTTTCACAAGTATACTGGCCTAGATGGAAATTAAATGTGTGACCTTGGCTTTATTACCACCAGGATCTAATTGAGGTAACCATATTTGTCACAGAGTGACACCTAAATAACTAATATTCTTGTCATTATCACCCCATGATATCCATTAATATTATAAATCTGTTTCATTATTTTAATAATACATTTACATGAAAGTATTTCTTATGATAAATTATAATGTTTTATATTAAAGTTTTATTATTATCTTGGTTGTAAATATTTTCAAATTTCAATACTTAAATGTAATTATAAAAAAATTACTTCAAAAAACAGTCACTTGCTTGTTTAAAGAATAGTCAGTCTTTAACTGATTCTAAATTTTTTTGCCATAGGGCTTACTTATAGAACTTTCTAGTTAGGATAATAGTAACAATCACAAACCTTTCCGAGACCTGCCATCATGTTCTCCTCACTCACTGACATTTGAGAATAAGCCAATAAATAAGACATACGTCCCAAATAATCTTCCATGTGACTATGATTTGGTTGAAATACACTATATGCAAGTTGAAAAAAGGAAAGTTATTCTGTTTCCTCTCTCATCCTGATGTAGAGGAAGAAATGAAACATCATGGCAGGAATGCTTCTCCTGAAATCTCTTTCTAAAAAATCTTTTCCTTGCAGGGAGAGCTAGCGCTCCAAGTCCAGTCCTCTTCTTTCCTAGCAAGTAAACTGCTAGTTTTGGCACTATGCTAACCACTTTACAAGATGGAGGAGGGAGATTATTTTTTTTAATCACTTAGGTATGTCATGAGTCAAAAATAATCACTGTCTTCAAGTTTGGGGAAATAATCAGACCTGAAGGAAGTCAGTTATTGCTGTCCATTCTTAAAAGAAAAATATTGTAAGAGAACAGCAGTGAATTCATGGTTTCTGGTTCCATTATTCATTTTATTGAAAATAATTAAGTTATATATGTAATATTAACAACTGAGTGCGAGCAAATGTAAAAGTATCTTTCTTCATGTTGCTGATTTTGCATATTCATATTTTAGAGATAAAATTGAAGTGGAAACTTCTGGTTTCTTTGGAAAGTCAGTCATGTCAAAAGATGTTTTCCTGAAGCAGACACAGGTGAAAGGATATTTTGCTAAAGCAGACATGTGAAAGAATGTTTCGATGAAGCAGACACAGTTGCTAAAGTAAACATGTGAAAGGTTGCATGATAAGGATTCTTTCACAACAGCACACCCGCGTTAGTTCACCTTCCATTGTGTTGCTGAGCTTCATTTGTCCTGACTCCATAGAGAGAAATGCACCAAAAAAATTCTGGTGATTTTCTGGCAACTTAGCCCAATTGGCAGAGTGATGCCAGCTGATACAGATTCTTGTGGGGTTTTGTTAAGAAAGACTCCTGTGGTGAGGCCATACTCATGGAAGGACAGGTGATGTATGGAGGGAGTATAAATAGGACTCAACTGAAAAAGACAGGGGATTCCATAGCTACTTTTACAAACTACATGGTCTTGCATCTTAGTCTTTGCCTTCACTGGTCTTCGCTCCCTTGAGAGAGGCAGAGCAGAGAACTCCTGGCATCCCTGCTAGCCAAATCTTGTCTGATGACTCATGTCAATTTGGCTGAGGCCTTGCTGTTTCTGCTAGTTCATTCCACCATTGGAGGTTTGGTTTGCTATCTTGACACTACTGAACTAGACTGCTGGTACACTCATGAAGTGTTTGTGAGTGGATCAAGCTACCAATGCTCATTCCGTGTACTGAATGGCCGATTTTCTGATAATGCAGATTGGATTTTCTCCACAGAACAATTTTTAAGCAGGTCTACTTCTCCCACATACTAATAACTTTTTTGACCACTTCTCCTGAGTGATTGGCAAGAAGGGAGGTTAAGGCATTTAAGAACCCATATTAAAAGTAGGGTTCTGAAAATTCAAAGAGAGCATAAGATGTTAACAAGCTTAAAATAAAAATTGTAACTTCTTGTCCATATCTGCACCACACTTTTCAGACTCATTTTTTTAAACCTTTACACACATTAGAAATCCAGCATCATGTCTGGAAAGCTCACATCAAAAAATTTATATTTCTCCAAGCACTTAGGACATTTTTATATATGTGTTGTAATGTTCAATTCATCTTTCTAGATATCTGTCAGTCTGTCTATCTATCTATCTATCTATCTATCTATCTATCTAAACAAACAAACAAACAAACAAAAACAACAAAAACAAACCCCTATTGCCTCCCCCCTCCCCATGCCTGCCACCCCACCCTCTCCCACTTATTGGCCCTGGCATTCCCCTACATTGGGGCACAGAACCTTCACAGGGCTGAGGTCCTCTCCTCCTATTGATGATCAAATTGCAATCCTTTACTATACACATGCTGCCTGAACAATCAGACCCACCATGTGCAGTCCTTGGTTGGTGGTTGAGACCCTGGGAGCTCTGAGGGTACTAGTTAGTTCATACTGTTGTTCGTCCTAAGGGGCTGCAAACCACTCAGCTCCATAGGTCTTTTCTCTAACTCCTTCCCCAATGAAGGAGTTTTTTTTTTTTTTTTTTTTTTTTTTTTGAGTTTTAAAGACAACTTCAGAATGAGTTCTGAATGTTGGATAACTGGTGTGCATTTTTACTAGTATCTGGAATGCTTTAGGATTGCTTTAAAACTTCACACTAAAGTACTTTCCTTCAGTTTTGCTCTTGGTTTCATAATTAAAATTAGAAGACCAAAATGACCTGTGGCTTAAGTTTCTTCTCCATAGAATGGACCAGAGAATCTTCTATTTCATATTTGAAAACTAACCTAGGTTCATTATAATTTCTTTTCTCCATAACTTTTGCTGTCTGAGAACATGTTTTACTTTTTTGTGATATGAGAAAAATTTTACTTTATTAACTTCTCATGTAGTAAGATTTTATATAAGGATTGAACTTCTTTTGAACTCTGTACCACTAATATCTGCACCAGCATAATATAATTCAATATTCTATTTTCTTTGCTTTTTAGACTTGATAAATATAAATTTAATGTAAGTGCATACATCTCCATTTTTTCTATCTCACATATTGATATTCTAGAATATTTTCTGACCTAGAAAAACATGTAGGTTTGCTAAAATGAATACCACCATGAACACCTTCGGATCTACCATTCAATTATATATAATTTACTATTTTAATAAAAATAATCTTTATAAAATATTACATTCAAAAGGTACATAATGTTGCTACTGTAAGAGCTCAACAATAAAGTAATGAAGCAGTCATTAAATTATCACTACACTTTTTGTATTTCTCTGTGTCAGTGACACAGATATAATTTGTGTTCTAAAGAAAGTTTCTATTTACAAATAATGTATTTTCATTTCCAACTACAGTCAAATACCATTTAACTAAAAGTATTCATTTTCCTATAGCAGATGCCTGCTCTTCATCTGCATTTTCTCATCACTCACCATCTTTTCAAATGAGTAACTTTTAACCATCTATAGAAATTCCCCAGTTGAATCACTTAGATGCATTTCCAGCTCTTAAAGTTAGTGGTAGCAATTTTCAACAGCACTATCCTCTGTTAAAATGCTGTACTTTTACAATGCATAACCATTCATTATTTGTCTTTCTGGATTTTAATCCTTTTATGTCACACTCATTTCTAGTTTCGCCTTTGCCTAAATATTATAATTGCTTCTTATTGTTGTTTTTATTCTTTAAATATTCTAAGCTGTTTTAGTATGCCTTATTTAAATGGAGTCTACTGGCCAGAACATCACCAAAATTAATGACCCTAATGATAATGTGATGAGAAAAAAAAAAAGGCTGTTCAGTTTTGGCAATATTAGCTCAAGTATCTGCTATGACTTTAACAATGACCCTACAGTGTAATTCTTTGTATTTCCTGAGTGTCATCATTTTTCTCATCGTAAGGTATTGATCCTCTGTTTCATATGAATGCCATCTAGCACAAACACTTCATGATCAGTTTTGCATTCTGCAAGATCTTCTTGGAAAAAATGTAGTAAGACCTAGAGAAATGTATGCCTATCAGTCATTTTAATAATGTTACCCTCATGGTATCATTGACTGCTCTATGAAGTAAAGCTGGTTCAAATTATGGCTTATGCTTCATGACTTAAAAAACATACAATAATTAGATGTGATTTCCTCCAATTATTATGTCTTAATGTGCTGGATACTTTTATGTCAACTTAAAATAATCTAATGTTTTTAAAAGGAAGGAAACACAGTTAATTAATTTCCTCAGACTATAGACAAGCCTTTAGGGAATTGTCTTAGTGATTGATGGGACACCTCAGTGGATTGTAGGTGGTATGGTGCTGGACTAGTGTTTGTGGTTCTATAAGAAAGCAGGCTGAGCAAGCCATGATGAGAAATGTAATAATCCATATACCTCCATCACCTTTATATCAGCTCCTGGCTCTAGGTTCCTGCTCTGTGTGAGTTCCTGAACTCACTGTTCATGATGATGAACTATATGGACTTTTGAATGAAATAAATCTTATCCTCCCCAAGTTGCTTTTGGCTATAATGCTTCATCACAGCAATTGTAATGCTAACTAAACTTGCTGCTGTTCCCATGACACTTAAGTGCCTTATACAGAAGCTGCCGTTGATGAAAGGATATTGTAAACTGAATCATGTTCTGGTCCATATAAATAACCATGAGAAAACTCCGTGTCATTACATATTTCTCCAAGATATGTAATAGGGATGAATTTTATAAGATTTTCTAAAATATAATATCCCACTCAGTATTTTGCTTCCCCTTTTCAATGTCATCATACCCGTAACCATGATTCATTTTTTCACCATCTCTTTTTATATGACTTTCAGAATTAAACAATTCCTGGCTAAAAGAAAAAAAAAAGCAAAATAATCTTATTCCTCAATGGCATCAGATGAAAACAAGTAACAAAATCAGGTACAACTCTAAGAGTAGACACTGGAAGAGAATGAATTTGGGTTTGGGAAGACTGAGGGTATATGTTGAATTGATGTCATAACAACTAATAAGGAGAGTTCAATATTTTTCAAATATTTATTTATTTATTTATGTAATGTGCATGGATACTCTATCTGTATTTATATCTGTACACCAGAACAGTTATGAGCTGTAATGGGTGTACTGGGAATTGAACTCAGAACCTTTGGAAGAAATGTGAATGGTCTTAACTACTAAGCCATCTTTCCAGCCCATGTTCAACATTTTTAACCTTGAGGTTCACATTTTAACTGGGGATGTGGTTTGTAGAGTATTAAAATCCACAGCCTTAATTTTTTTAAACTTGTACCTGTAAAATATATCTATATGCATATAGAGCTTTATAAATATGCTCACTCATATAATTTAAAGTATGCAAGTCACACAGTATAGTTCAGTAGCATTTAAAACTTGTGAGTCGATACTCTCCTATCAGGCTACCTAAATCACTGTTTATTCCATTTTGAACTTTCAGCAGTTTATACCTATGTCTTTATCTTATTTTCTTCAAATTACAATGCACAAAGTAAGATACAGAAGTTAATAATTCCTTAGTGATTAATTACATGCTACTAATTTCTTAAACTGAGGAAGATCTTGTTAGATTATAGTGCTAAATATTATTATAGGCACAATAGAGAAAGGACTAAGGTATAAAATTTTGGTTACTACTAAAATTTTAGATATCCTTAGAAAATTGAAAAGAAGGAAGTCAGCTCACCTTGAGATACAAAATGACAATATTAAAATATTTTTTAATATGCTAGTCTTCCAAAGTACCTTTCCTTTAAACAAGTCCTTTCCACAATGAATAAATATCTATCAATTACTCAAAATTCCAGTGCTTGAAGTAAAATTGTATTAGAATATTAATTCACCAACTAACAAGCTCCAATATTAGTTTGGATGTTTTATATGTAAAATACTTTAGTATTTCTTTTGTTGTGTTTTATGTTATAATTACAACATTTCTCGTTCTTGTCTACTAAAATTAATTCCTCTCGCATATCCCTGAATGCTCTCTTTCAAACTCATGGTCTCTTTCTCCATTAATTTTTGCTATATACATATATTATCAAATACAACCTGCTTAATCACTATAATAGTTGTGTGTGTGTGTGTGTGTGTGTGTGTGTGTTCAGAGATGACTATTTGGTATGGGATTATGATACTTTTCCCTAGGGAAGGCTATCTTTTCCCCATTCAGTATTTTTTAGGTTATGTACCATTTTGTAGTGTTGAAGTCTTGTGGAAGTTCTCTGTCTTAATTAACAAATACACTGTGTTGCCTTTGTTTAGCTCATGTTTAGATAATCATGTTGGTAGTATTCTAAAGGTATACATTCTTATGTTCTTAGGAGACACAGTATTCTAGTACATTGTGGTTGTGCTAGCACAACATGGATATACTAGTTTTTTCAATTTTTCATTTCTCTTCAGTAATGATCCCGAGTCTTAGGTGCTGGAGTTGTTTTGAAGATGTATTCATGTGAAAGAATTTTGTGTTTAATGTCACTTTTTTATACCCTATAAGGATGCATTCATGTAATAAAGACATCTGTCAATATGAATACATAAATAAGAAAATACTTTTTATTAAAAAGTAGAACTGGATGAAGAATAATACAGCTAAAACATACATTCTATTGTGTTGAAACAGGTACTAAATCAGTCTAGAAAAAGTAAGGAATAATAAGAATATTTTGCATAAATGATAAAAAGAGAGACACTATTGGTATCAGTACTAAGTAAGTTTTACAAATTTAAACTATGATATTTTTGAAGGAATGAACTACTTTAGTATATTTTTGACAGCTCATAGAAAATTTGATGCATTTTTAGATAAGAAAAATTAAAAACTACCCACTTAATATTACATGAACTTTTTGCTAGATTAAAAAATGTATGCTCAATTATTATTTTATATAGATATAAAAAAGTGGCATGGGATGTCAAGTCTCTGGCATATTCAGATTCCTACAACATGAATGACATGAATGACATGAACACAGATGCCTTCCTTCAGAAGATTATGCTGAAAATCTTTTCATAGGTTGTTTATTAGTCTCTACTTTTTATGCTTATCATCTGTATAGATGAATGTGTAAAATTGGTGTTAAAATGTTCATTGTTTAGGGTGAATACTTAAAAGAAGGAGTTACACGTTTAGAGTTAGGTATGTTTTCTAATGAGCACTTTCAATATACTTAATGTGATCATCTTGCTGAAAAAATTGAATGAATTTATAGTAAACCTAATGTTATATATTTTGCATAATATTAAAAAAACTCTGAACATAAGTGATTTTCTTCTGTTCTTTCCATGGTAGGATGATAAACACGATTTTAAAACATAAAGGTGAACATAAAGCATCACATCATTAGGTGTTGCTTTGAAACAAAAGTGGAGAATTCCTGATATTTTAACTACTGATCAGATAACTTTAACATGCCAACGTGCATCATGGTTTCTTGAATAAATTAGGGAAACTGACTACATTCAAACATGGGCAAACTAGAAATAAAAAAAGCACAGAGGAGAAAATTCTCCTAAATCACTGGATGAATAGTCATCAAACAATGAAAAAAATATACAGGATCCTAAAAAAGGTATCTGGTGGTAGAATTACATTCTTTCCAAAAACGTTGTTTTAAATATAAACTATCTTAAAATATTGCCAATTATTTAGGATTTTTTAATGATCATTGAATATGTCTTGTGCTCACATTAAAACAAACAAACCATAAACAGGACAGAAGTTTATTTCATAAATGATGCTAATAGCTTTAATTTATTATAATTTACTTAAATGACAGTTGCTGGTGTATATTTCAAATATCACAGAGAAACATAAACACACACATTCATGCATGCATGGACACAACGTGCACATGCATAGGCACACACTGAAGACTGAGAGGTGGAAAGTATTACTTCTGTCGCAAAAAGAAATAAATCTAACATAAGAAAATGGGCAAATATCTTATTTTAGAGAAATGAAAGCACATTTTAAAACTGTGGATTAGGTATGGGAAGAGACTGGAGAAAGGACCAGAGGGCCAGGAGAGTGAATAGAAATAGGCACCAGCCAGGACTGAGGGATGGGTGAAATCTCTAGGACATTCCAAAGAGCTAGGTTTTGAGAGGCTCCCAGGACTCAGTGTGGGTGACTTTAGCCAAAATGTTCAACAGTGAGGACATGAAACCTGAAGAGAACACCTCCAGTAATTAGGGTAACCATTAGAGGGATAGGGACACCAACCCACCCTACAAAAATTGTCGACTCAAAATTTTTCATGTCTAAGAGAAATGTGGAAACCAAAAAGGAGCAGATGCTGAAGAAATAGCTGTCCAGTGTCAGATACAACTTGGGATCTATCCCATGTTAGGGCACCAAGCCCTTACCATGCCGATACCTTGCTGTGCTTGCAGACAAGAGTCTAGCATGGCTGTCCTCTGAGAGGCTCTAATAGCAGCTTACTGAGACTTCTGCAGATACATATAGCCAACCATTGGACTAAGTTCCTGAACCTCTATGAAGAGTTAAGTGAAAGACTGAAGGAACAGTGTTAACTATCCTGGATTGCTGGGAGCTGCCTGAAACTAAGCAACCAACCAAAGAGCATGCATGGGCTGATCTGAGGCCCCAGCACATATGTAACAGAGGGCTGCCTTACCTGGCATCAGTGGGAGAGGATGCACAAAATCCTGTAGAGACTTGACGCCCTAGGGTGAGACAATACTCAGGGCAGTCACTGTCTCAGGGGTAAAAGGGAGGTGGTGGGGGATGGGAGATGAGGGAAGATCTCTGCAACCAGAAACCAGGAAGAGATGCAGCATTTGAGATGTAAATAAAAAAGATAATTAATACAAAAACGTTTTACATAAAAATACAAAATGAAAAAAATAAATCTACAAAATGATAGAAAGATTGTCCCAATTCTGGGAGATAAGTATAGTATAGTCTATGTTGACTTTACTTTATGGATGGTGATAATATGGGCAGGCATTTTTAAAATATTTTTGATTGTATTTTATATGTATGGATATTTTGTTCCATCATGCTGCTTGTGAAAGAAGGTATCGGAAACCTTGAAAATGGAGTAAAAGATTGGTGTGAGCATTATGTTTTTACTATGAATTAAGTTGCAACCACTTCAAGAATAATAAGCACTTTCAGCCACTTGGCCTTCTCTTTAGCCAGCCATATATGAACAGCACTGACTTTGGTATAGAAAAAGTGATAGCATAGAAATACTCAGAAGAAAACTATTTATTTTGAGTAAAGTTTCTCAAGATAGTAATGTTTATTATATGTATTATATCCATAGATATGATTATACAAGGGCATTCACATATACACATATATAATTTATATATATGCTATGCACTAATTAAATTGCTAATACCACTATTTTAAATGCATATATAAATATATGAAAATAACTTTTTAATTATAAAATAATTATCTAAATTTAGAGGGATCTTAGAATTAGTTGTGCCACGAGAGACAGACTATAGATATGAAAGTGTTTTGACAATTGTTCTATTGCTTTTAGTGCTGTGTGTCATGGATAATGAATGATCTAATTCTAGAAGAATCCTGGTATAATATATTGCATAGATTGATTAGCAATGTGTTCATATGAACATTTGCAACATAAGAATTGATTTCAAATTTTAGTATGTTCCATTTTAAGTGAAGGCACATGAAGAGGAAAATGTGATGACTTTAGGAATTATGTTCCATTCTAAGTGGAGGTATATGCTTAATATCCTTCTGTGACAAAAAAATGGTAAAATACAATAAATCACATAAATATTGTCAATATTTTAACTCATAAATTTTCACACTAAATGTTCAAGTATATGAAAATGGCGAATTTTTTAAGCCATAGATCTTAATACTAAATGCTCAACTATTCTAAAATGGCAAATATTTTACTTCCCAAATGAACCCCAGATTCATTTGTTTTGGTGAAAGAGATTACATATCCACTCACTCAAATAAAACCTTGCCAGAGGCATGGAGTTTTACTGGTTAGTCTTGACATCCACTATAGACAGCATTGTGTTGAGCAGAGTTTCATCTGGCTCTAAATTGAAAACTACATCATATGTTCCCTATTAGAAATGCTAGGCTTACTTCCTTTCAGTTTACTTTTTGGTATATATATATATACATGTATATATATATTTTAAAGCACTTCTTTTTTATGTGAACTTAAAATTTTTTTTTATGAAATCAAAACACAAATACTTGAAATAATATCTCCAAGATACAGTATAATTCTGACACTTTACTAATGTATGTTTAATAATTCATTCCTCATACTTACATTTTTAACAAACTTATAAGATTTAGTAGCTTTCACTCATCTGCATTTGAGCTAGAATTGTGAAGAATTGTTTATTAATAGTACTAAATCCTGCTTAAAATGTGCACTAATTTACAAAGTTTTAAGATAACGAGATATTTTATAGTGAAAAAAGTAACATATGACCACAGAAATAGTTAAATGTTTCCAACTGTCTAGAGAGTTTATTTTTATCCACTTCCCTGCTGGCTGAACACAATAGTTAGTATTCTGATTGGTTATTTTGTAACACTGACACAAAAATGAAAGGCACTGTAACTCCTATGAAGAGCATATTTGACAAGCTCTACCACAACTGTTTGCAAAATTTTATTGAAATCTCCCCTTCCATTTATCTTTGTTAGCACAGCCTCAGAAATCATTGGATTGGAATTCTTGTATAAATTAACTCTAAAAGAATTAAGTGTGCAGGTGTTCAGAGAATAGCCTATTTTTCTAAGTAAATAAAATCTTTTGGGAGAAAATATTATTTTTATTACCATATGAAAGAATGTTCAATGGGTCTAACTCATTTCTAAAAGAATAAACAGAAGTATACTGCAAAGAAGGAGATGATAAATCAAGAAACAAAAATGCAATTAGTCGAAAGCAATCTTAGAATGTTGAATTAGTAAACATGATAAATTTCTTAAACAAGCGCATTGAATAGTTTCTCAGAGCTTGTCTTTCTTAAGGTTACTATATTAAGCTCGAACATAGGCAGCCCATCTTTGCAATGCACCATGAAAATAATCAGTAATATTCACATTATAGAATGATGGAAAATAATGTTAACTTTTATAGAATTTTCTGGTGTTCCTTTATTCTTTGCTTTTTTAAGCTGTACTTCATACAAAGGTTCCAGACAAATGAGTTTCAAGTGAATAGGGAAGAACTATACAGGATGAAATTAAACACATTCCATCTTGAAGTCTAGCAACTTGATGGAGGTCCTTTCTCTTAGCATCTCTCACCATTTCAGAATCCCTCATTCTTGTCCTGCCCTTGGTGACTTCAGGGTCCTGACAAGCACTTTCTGTGTAATAAACTTTCATGTAATTAAAATCCAACTTTTTTTCCCCAGCCTGTTTCCCAACTTAAATATTATTGGTTTCTTTAACATTTCTTTCAAGATTCTCTTTTCCAGGTTATTAATCATGTTTATTGCTTGTCCCTGAACCTTTTTTCACTTTTCCAAGGACTTTTTACCTAAGCAAGTCCAGGTCCTCACACAATCTGAAATGCAAGAATTACTTCCCTCATCCTTCATGTTGTTTTTCTGTTTAAGCATCTAGGGAGTTTGAATATCAATCTGTTAAGTGTGACTCGTAAGCTATTGTAGTGAGGACTATTGTCTTCTTTCACTAAACTCATCCTCTCTTTTATAGAGATCACATCATTTACTCTTTTTTTTTTTTTTT
>NW_022196912.1:63362804-63363006 GCF_008632895.1 Mastomys coucha
TGTTGACTCCACTCCTTATTAGAATGAACTGGCAAATCACATATAGAGCACAGATGGGGATAACCCTTTGGTAAGAGTCCATGGAAGTCTTCAATATTGCTACTTGGAGGAGCGCCCCTCTTTTTCTCAAAGACAGATCTCTCTTGTAAGGGGCCAGGACCACGTCCCATTCTCTCATACTCACTGTCAAATTTATGATAGT
>NW_022196912.1:63363582-63388101 GCF_008632895.1 Mastomys coucha
AAGGCCTATTCCTGCTGCAGACAGGTCACGCCCATGACCCTGTGAATCCCTACCGAGAGATGACTGCTAGAATGACTTGGACATTGTAGAACTATCTCTTGTCTATTTTATAGATCAAAAAAATTTAAAAAAAAATGTTTTAAAAGACGGCCAAAAAGAAAGCTCAAGCTAGAAAGCTAGGTTAACTTTGCTTCAAAAATGGTAACGCCAAGAAAAAGGATCAATAAGGACTGTAGAATCTTCTTCAAACTGAGAACCAGCAGACAACTCTTAGGGGAAGGGAGAGGGAAAAGGGGAGATACCTCTCTCAGCGAGCGGGATGCGGAGGCTCACATCATTTACTCTTATGTTCTTCCTTTGTGTCTTTTGTTTTACCCAGGGAAAATCCTCAGCATTTCTATATGTAAACTTATTTTCATTATTTTTGAAAAAAAATAAGCCATTTATATTTTTCAAGTTATTAGTGTTTGAGAGTTTTGAAGAAATATTCAATTTTTTCGAGGTAGTGGAATCCTATAAAAACTGCATGGTTCCCTTTCTTAATGGAGAGGCATTCTGTAAGTCATTCACATCTGCATGCAATTCATTTTCCAATGAATAAAATTGTAAACATGGCTTGTGTTCCTTGAAACTCAATTTCCAAGATATGTTTTGCTCTCACCTTTTACAGTTACTTCCTAAATGTTTCTTCTTGGGTCCCTCCCTTCTGCCTCAGCTCCGTGACATCAGAGCTTGCCACCAAGACTCAACAAAGGCTCACTACTCTGAGTTCTGCCATGATTCCAGAGGAAAGTATGCCTGCTGGCTGGCATGTCTGCAGCCTGAGGACATCTGTTGTTGACCTCCTCCCCCACCTTGGGCTGCACCTACGGCCACTCCCCTGAGTCGAGACCTGGGGACACCCTGAGACATCACCTTCAGCCCAGCAGCCCCGCTTCCCTTTGACTTCCCCTTTGACTTTGTTTGGACTCTTCCTGACTCCTCCCACATTGCTTATGTTATTCAAATGTCATTGTAACCTAGAGATTCAGTTTTGCTTTCTTGTATATAAATGCTGAACCCCAAAAGTAAAAGCAGGCCTTCATTGGAAACCCTCATCTTGGCTTCTTGTCCTTTTGTTCTCAAACTCTGTGCTTCAGGTCTCCTTTCTCCCTTCGGTTGAGGCAGAACCCGGTTTGTGAAACTGCAGGACAGTTTCAGTTTCTCAGTTGCATTTATAATGCATTTTCCTATTAAAAGTCCTCTAGAATTCTGATCTTCCTTGCATCCTCCTTTACAATTTTCTGCACACATCAGAGCATACATAATTTTGTTCCATTTTGTTTTCTTTCTTTTATCCAGTTTTAAAGATTTCCATTCTGTTGGACTCATTTTCAATCTCAGTCAGATTTGTATTTGTAATAATACACATATACTAAAACAGTATATAGCAATTTTTTTTCCTCTGGAAATATATTTTAAAATTTCATGGAGTTGTTTATGTTAATTTTTGGAATTGTATTATTGTATTTTTCATTATGTCTTAGTCAGGGTTTCTATTCCTGCACAAACATCATGACCATGAAGCAAGTTGGGGAGAAAAGGGTTTATTTAGCTTACTTCCACATAGCTGTTGATCACCAGAGGAAGCCAGGACTGGAACTCAAGCAGGTCAGGAAGCAGGAGCTGATGCAGAAGCCATGGAGGGATGTTTCTTACTGGCTTGCTTCTCCTGGATTGCTCAGCCTGCTCTCTTATAGAACCCAAGACTTCCAGCCCAGGGATGGTACCACCCACAAGGGACAATTGAGGAAATGCCCCACAGCTGGATCTCATGGAGGCACTTCCCCAACTAAAACTTCCTTGTCTGTGATAACTCCAGCCTGTGTCAAGTTGACAAACAAAACCAGCCAGTACACATTATTTAAGACAATTTTCTTTTTTAAACTTTTTCATTCTTTTTCATTAAAGTAGACTCTTCTCTCATACTCCATATCCTCACCAGTTTTTCCTCCCTCTTCTATTCCCAACTTCCCCTCACATCCTAGCTTCCCCCTTCATTTCCTCTGATTAATGAAGCAGCTTCACAAGAGATGACACACAAAGAGACAAAGCAAGATACTGAAAGACCCCCAGAACTGGGGAGATCCTTACTCAAGTCTCGGGATGACACGACCACCCAATGACTCATGAGAGACCAAACTTGCTGCAATCACATGAGGTTTATTGGGGATACAGATACCGGGGTCGATCAGGTGACCTTGTCGGCCAGAGGAGTTCGACCCCGAACACAAGAAGTGAGGGGTATTTAAGGGAAAAACCACAAGCTGGGGGCAGGGAGAGGGTTACCAAGAAAACAGAACATAAAAACAGTGGAAAATTCCCAAGGTATTCAGTTAGGGAGGGGAACATATTCCTTCTAGGAATGTAATCTTCATCTCATAAACCAGTAGACCTTTATTCCTAGTTCCGCCCTCATTATGGATCAGCCAGGAGGGGCAGCGCCAACATAAATGAAATAAAGAGTTCTTCTGGTAATAGGAGTAATAAATAGATAGGAAGAGATTGAAAGAGAAATAAGAGATAGGCTAGCCATACTGTACCGTACCCACGTGGAAAAGTAAAACATTAGACGACACAAGGTCTGGTCACTCAGTCATCTTGAATTTAATAATAATTCCTTTGTTCCCGCAACAGGTAAAATACCTGGGGCAAAACCCTTCCCCCAAACTACGTCAGTGTAACAGTCCAATCAGTTACTTCCTTCTTGCTCAATGGGGGTGGAGCTTCTGAATGTAGCCGGTTCCGTTCAATAGTGGGCAGCGCTGCGTTTACTGTCCGGGCTTTGGGGAGGGGGTCTACATTTCATTTTCTTCAAACATTAATTCAGTTGTTACTATATACTAATAGATGTATATTTATACATTGTGATTGTACAGATGGCCATAAACTATAGTGTTTATCTGCTAATTTGATATCAAGGTTTCACTTATTTTGCTTGCTTTAGTGTAATCCACTGAGATTATAGTCATATGTCAGATATCACTGTGAGTGGTTGTGGTTGCTGAGATCCGAACTCAAGACTTTCGGGAGAGCGGTCACTGCTCTGGCCTGCTGGGCCATTTTAACCAATGCTGTGTCACATGTTCTATCCTTTTATTGACATTTAGATACTTACTTATCTGAGTTTTTTATTACCTATTTTTAGTCAATTTTAATATATGATTTTGATTTCTAAATTGATGTTAATTTATACACATGTGACTAATTCTTCTCAGACTCTTAAGTCTGATTACTTACATTTAAATGATTTATTATTTGGTTTTTGTCTTTTAACTTTTTATACATATTTTATGTTCCTTTTAGAATTGACTAATACAGTCATACATCTCTAAGTAGGAAGATATGCACTCCTCCCTGAGAGCATCTTTGCTCCAGTTTTTGCTTATTAGAGATATGTTTTGCCTTTTGATTATGTAGAATTTTACTCATTTTCAACTTTCGCCTCTTTTTTAAGTATACCTTGTTTTACTCATGTTTAAAGGCATAGTGCCTCTCGCTTGATTTGAAAAATCATTTTTTATATGGCGTATCGGCTCACCTTGCCCAGGAAAAGGGGCTCCTTTAAGTTTTTACTCCATGGCAGCTTTTTACTTTTAATTGCCAAGTAGATACAGACGCAATATCCTTTTATAGACATGCTGTGGTCCTCTTTATTTTAAATTTTCTGCAGGCTGATGTTTAAAGTTGATCTGCGACAAAATGACTTTGGCATACAAAGTCTATTTATTCTCATGCTATTGTACATTAGAGGGACCCGCTCACCAATGCATGGCATGGTTTGGGTCAGAGGCTCAGTCTTCATTTTTTCACGAAGATAGGAGATTCAGTGGCTCCCAGAGAGATTGGTACATCGATTCAGAGCAGCTGCTGTCCTAGCAGGAAAGCTCAGAAAGTTTTTCTTCTTCCTTCTATCTTTCGTTCAGTTTGTTCTAGGCTGACAGGCTTTTCCTGCCAGTTTTGAATGTGTTTTTCCCGTTTGATTTGGAATTCTGCTTACTCCCGATAAAGCAGGTGGAAAGTAAAGCTTGGCTCATCCAGAGCAAAGTTTCACTGTCGTTTCATTGTTTACATTCTGAGAGCAGGCGACATCCCGAAGTCACTGGCATACCACCAAGATTCCAGCATTTCAAAGGTTATTTCATCTACCAGAGTCTTCAAAGGACTTATTTACATTATCTTGAGACCTGTTCCCTGGGCAACCGACTCCAGAGCTCTAGCAGAAGATTTGCAACTGTGAAATCTTATGTAGACATAGATTCGCTCTTTGTTCCCCGTGCATGTGCTCTTGGCTCCAGGCGCCCCGTTTCGGCGTCAGGCTGTCAGAAGTTCCTCGACTGCTTCCAGAGAATCGTGGCAGCTTCCGGACTTTTCAGGTTTCATAGACATATCTTGGCATATCTGTGTGGAAGGATGGTGCTAGGGGAATCTAGTCCACTGATTATGAAGTCTACCCTGACAGAGGCACATACCTAGTGGCTGTATCTCGGCCAGAGACACGCCTTAGTCCAGTATGCTTTGCCCATTGAGTCAGGAAGGACGGAGTCAGTGTGAATTTCAGATCCCTAGTTACACACCGCTATGATTCCCATACAGTATATGTGCCGAGCTAAAATTGCCTTGATCCTGCCTCTTGCTTTGATATATTTAAGGGGTGAAATGTAGACCCCCCTCCCCAAAGCCTGGACAGTAAACGCAGCGCTGCCCACTGTAGAACGGAACCGGCTACATTTAGAAGCTCCACCCCCATTGAGCAAGAAGGAAGTAACTGATTGGACTGTTACACTGACGTAGTTTGGGGGAAGGGTTTTGCCCCAGGTATTTTACCTGTTGCGGGAACAAAGGAATTATTATTAAATTCAAGATGACTGAGTGACCAGACCTCGTGTTGTCTAATGTTTTACTTTTCCACGTGGGTACGGTACAGTATGGCTAGCCTATCTCTTATTTCTCTTTCAATCTCTTCCTATCTATTTATTACTCCTATTACCAGAAGAACTCTTTATTTCATTTATGTTGGCGCTGGCTGACAACAGTATCAGAAACCAGAGCCTTGAGGCTCTGAGTTAGCCAAATTCCTGGAACTTGCTACTCCACCTTTTTTGGCTTGTGGCAGAAGTTTTCCATGCCCCCTTTTAAGTAAAGGTTACACATTATACATACATTTCTATTAAATTCCCTCATTTTAAATTCTAAGATTTTCCAGCCTTTAAATACAATGAGACAAGGAAAAAGCCCTCATATCAAGGTTGGAAAATGCAACTCAATAGGAGAAAAAGTGTACAAAGAGCAGAAGACCTGGTGTACATGCATGCAAGCCTTGTGTTGCTACTTCAGTCTCTGTGAGCCTATCTGAGTCTTGCTTAGTTGATTCAGTGGGCCATGTACTCCTGGTACTCTCAATCCCCTCTGACTTCTATCTCCTTTCTTCTGTCTCTTCAGTGGGATTTATTAAGTTCTAAATGGAGGAATCAGACAGAAACTATCAATTTAGACTCTCCACAAAATGTCTAGCTTGTGCCTCTGTACTCACTCCCATTTGCTGCCAGAGAAAGCCTCTCTGACAATAACTAGACAATCCATGGTTATAATAATATCATAAAAATTGTGGTGGTTTGAATAGGTTTGGCCATCACAGATTCAGGTATTTGAACAATTGGTCCATAGGGAGTGGCAATGTTTGGAATTATGGTCTCCATGAAGTAAGTGTGGCCTTGTCAGAAGAAGTATGTCACAGTGGAGGGAAGCTTTGAGGATGCTCAAGCAATGTTCCTCGTAGCACACAGTATAACAAAGTTCCCTTTAGTATGTAGCAAAAATTTTTCTCTACAAATATATTTTAAATTTTAATTAACCTACTTCTGCATTTTTTGCATTTTTATAATTATATCATTTATTATTAAGACAATTTTAAAATTCAAATATATTTTGATCATATTCTTCTTATCTTCCTACCCACTAAATTTTAAGTTATTTCACAAAAATGAAAGAAAAAGTAAACAATACAAAACAAAACCTTCCAAAACCAAGAAAACAAAATAAAACCATATCAAAAAGAAATAAAAGAAAAAAACCAAAGGACACTAAATAACTAAATTAAAAAAATTACACACACACACACACACACACACACACACACACACACACACAAAATAACCCTAAAGAACAAACACACAAAACAACAAAAACTATGGATTCCAAATATATATTAGTTAACTACTGAATATGAGGCCAGTACTGGAGTGGTTTACATATCCAGACTCCCTATGTTAGAGAAAAGTGGTTTTCCCTCTAGTGCCAGGTACAAGTCATAGCTTATTGTTAACCTTTTCCTTATAGACTATATTTTCATTCATTCATCCATTCATTGAATTGGTGCACATCCATGCAGGCCCTGTGTATGCTTCTTTAGTCTCTGTGAGATCATAGGAGCTTTGCTCATGTTGATTTAGAGGGGTTTGTTTAATTGGCATCCTCCATCCCCTCAGGCTCTCACAATCTTTCTGCCTTTTCTTCCCCTGAGTTCCTGAGTTAGAAGAGGAGGGATTTGAAAGAGACATCCCATTTAGGGCTGAGTGTTGCATGGTCTCACACTATGTGTAACATGTGGCTGTGAGTCTATTTGTTTCCATATTCTGGAGAAGGAAGTCTCTCCAATGGTAGCTGGACAAGATACTGCTCTATGAGTATGCTCTATGAGTATAGCAAGATATCATTAGGAGTTGTTTTATCACTACATTATTATTAATAGTCCAGTAGTAGGTTTTACCGTAAGTACTTAGGTTATCTACTCTGAGGCTCTTGGTTGATCATAGCAGGACAAGTATAGGTTCCATCTCTTGGAGTAAGCCTTAATTCAATGCAGTTATTGTTTTATTTCCACAAGCTCTCTATTCTATCACCCTGGCTCATCTTGTAATCAAGGAGACTATTGTAAATAAAGTGATTGTGACTTGCTTAGTGTTTATAATTTTCATTTAAAAGCATGTAGAGTACCTTTCTATATCAAATACCCTGGGACTTAGGAGTGAAGGCTATATATAGGCAGACACCATGACTACATTTTTAATGAATTGTGAAGGTATTGTCTACAGTAACAGAGCTCTCCATATTCTTGGCAACAGTCTGGAGATATCTGTGTGATTCCTTTGGCCAACAACCCAATTAGTTGTTACCTGTCCCAGGAATGAAAACTTTGGTCATAAATAATATCCAATTAAGCTACCACCCAAAGAGTACACAGTGGGGTGGAGTGGGTAACTCATGGCTCCAGCTGGATATGTAGCAGAGGATTGCTTTATCCGGCATAACTTGGAGGGGAACCCCTTGGTCTTATGTTGGCATGATGACCCAGGGATGACAGGGGAATGCTAGTATGCTGAGGCAGGAGTGGGTGGGCAAGTTAGGGAGCACCATCATAGAGGCAGGTGTAGGGAGGATGCATTAGAGGACTTGTGGAGGGGAAACTGGGAAGGGAGATAACATTTGAAATGTAAATAAATAAAATAACCAATAAAAAATGAAAAAGGAAAAGAAAAAAAAGACTATCTCCTCTGTTGTTTGGCAATATTGTTCAGATTAACTTTCTCTATACATCTATTTTAATAGTTTTACTGTTTGTTTTTCATTCTATCACTGAAATGGTCCTTAATTTTAGCTGTATCTTCCTGTACTTCCTCCCAAAGCCCCCTCTCTCCATTCTTGTCCTCACTCAATCTGTCATTCCAGCCCCCTACCTCCACCCATATTCTATTTCCCTTTCTTATTAAGACCTGATCCCTTTCATCACTTATTCTATACCTTCTATCAGTGGTTCTATAGATTGTATCTTGGATGTCATTGGCTTTGCAGCTAATATGCACATAAAAGTGAACATTCATTTTTTCGAGTCTGGGATACCTCACTCAGGATTTTTTGTTTTGTTTTGTTTTCTCTTTTCTAATTACATGTATTTTCCTAAAATTTTCATGATCTCTCTTTTTTTGTAACAGCTGAGTATTACTCAATCATAAAGCTTTACCTCATTTTTCCTTATCCATTCTTATACTGAGGGATACTTACATTGTTTACAATTTCTGGGTATTATGAATAGAGTAATAATAAGCGTAACTAAACAAGTGTCCTTGTGGGAGGAAAAGCAATCATTGAGTATATGTTCAAGAGAGGTGCAGCAGTATTATGAGGTAGATTGATTTCTATCTTCTAGAGGAAGAACCACACTGAATTCCATAGTGGTTTTGCAAAGTTTGAATTTCCATAGGCAATGGAAGAGTATTCCTCTTACCCCATGACCTCACCATCATGAACTATCACTTGTTTTGTTGATCTTAGCCATTCTGACAATTAAATCTCAGAGTAGTTTGATTTGCATTTCTGTGATGGTTAAGGATGCTGAAATTTGATTTGTTTCTCAGCCATTTTACTTTATTTAGAATTCACTGTTTAGCTCTTTATCTCATTGTAAATTGTGATTTGTTTTGCTAAATCTCTAGTTTTTTGTATATTAGTCCTCAATCAATGTATAGGTGGTAACAATCTTTTCCCTTTTTATAGACTACCATTTGGTTGGAATATTGTCCTTTGCTGTGCAAAAGCTTATCAGTTTCATGAGGTCCAATTTGTTCTGTGCTAATATTGTTCTATTTAGAAAGGTTTTTTTATGTGCTAATGAGTTTATGATTGTTCCCAATTTTCTTTTATATTACGCTCAATATATTAGGTATTATGTTGAGGTCTTTGATCCATTTGAAGTGAATTTTTGCACAGAGTGGTAACTATGAATGAGTTTGGTTTCTTCTACATGTAGCCATCCACTTTGACTTATCCAGAAGCATTTATTTGTTTTATGATGCTGTCATTTTTCCAATTTGTATTTCTGGTTTCTTTTTCCTAAAATATGATATTCATAGTGTATGGATTTATGTCTTGGTCTTTAATTTGATTCCATTGATGATCTTGTTGTCTCTTTTTTCCTAATACAAAGCTATTTTAATTACTATAGCTGTACTGGCTGGTTTTGTGTGTCAACTTGACACAGGCTGGAGTTATCACAGAGAAGGGAGCTTCAGTTTCAGAAGTGCCTCCATGAGATCCACCTGTGGGACATTTTCTCAATTAGTGATCAAGGGGGTAGGGCCCCTTGTGGGTGGTGCCATTCCTAGGCTAGAATTCTTGGGTTCTATAAGAGAGCAAGCTGAGCAATCCAGGAGAAACAAACCAGTAAGAAACATCTCTCCATGGCCTCTGGGTCAGCTCCTGCTTCCTGACCTGCTTGAGTTCCAGTCCTGACTTCCTCTGGTGATCAACAGCATGTGGAAATAAGTTAAATAGACCCTTTCCTCCCCAACTTGCTTCTTGGTCATGATGTTTGTGCAGGAATAGAAACCCTGACTAAGACAATATCTTTATACAATAACTAGATATTGGGAAAAGTGACACCTCCAGCAGTTATTTTATTGTTCAGGATTGTTTTAGCTATCCTGTTTTGTTTGTTTGTCTGTTCATTTGTGTATGTGCTCATGCACATGTATGTTTTTATGTAAAGGTGAGAACTGCTATTTCAAGGTCCGTGAAGCTCTATGTTGGGATTTTGATGGTAAGTACATTCAATCTGTAGATTGTTTTTGGTAGTATTGCAATTTTTACAAAATTGGCTCTACAGATCCATGAATATAGGACATCTTTCCATTGAAGAATATGCTATCTTCTTCAAATTCTTTATTCAGTGTCTTGACTTTTTTTATCATACGTGTCTATTACAATATTGGTTAGTGATATCTCAAGGAATTTTTGATGAAAATTTGGTGAAAGAATGTTGATTTAAGATTTCTTTTTCAGAACATTTGCTACTTGCCTATAGGAGGGATACTGGTTTTTGAGTGTTAATTTTGTATCATCTAGTTTGCTGAAAGTTTTTATCAGCTGTAGGAGTGTCATAGTGAAAACTTTCAGGTCATTTATGTATACTATTTTATCATCTGCAAATAAATATTCTTTCACTTCTTTTTTTCTAAGCTGTAAGTCATTGATCTCCTTCTGTTGTCTTATTGCTCTAACTAGGACTTTACGAGATATGGAAAGAGTAGACAACCTTGTCTTGTTCTAGATTTTAATGAAAGTATATAGAATTTATCTCCATTTAACTTTATATTGGTTATGGGATTACTCTAAATGCTTTTTATTATGATTAGGTATATCTTTTTATGCCTAATCTCTTCAGAGCATTTATCATAATGATGTGTTAGATTTTTTTCAAAGTTCTTTTATGCATCTAATATTTTTTGTTATTCAATTTTCTTGTATGGTAGATTACATTGATTGATTTTGTCATGTTGAATCATCACTGGATCTCTAAGATTAAACCTAATTGGTCAATGTGGATTATCTTTTAGAAGTGTTCTTGGATTTTATTTACAAGTATTTTACTGAGTGCTTTTTGCAGTAATGTTCGTTAGAGAAATTGATCTGTGATTCTCTTTCTTTGTTGGGTCTCTATGCATGTTGGACATCAATAACTGGTTTTATAAAATGAATTGAACAATGTCCCTTTGGTTTCTATACATTTTACATGAACAGTTGCATAACACATTACTTAAACCCAGGAAACATTGTAAGTTTTCAATAATTACCTAATTCTTAAACTAAAATTTACTTATCAAGAGAAGTTATCATCTTGTATATGTTTAGAAAATGTTATATGGTGAGTTTTCAGCCCCTTAAAGTAACAAAAAATCTATTGAGAATATAATTCCTATGTTACTACTTATTTACAAAATATTTCTAGGCTTCTTAGGCTGTGAGTCTTCAGTCTATATGAAGATCAAAACAATTGAAAGTAGCAAAATGTTTCTGAAGGTGGAAAAACCCTACGAAAGCATAATTAATCCAAGCTGTTCTGGTACTACTTGTAATTTGTGGGAATGTCCTAGAGAGTTTTTAAACTTTCTGTTTTCACTGAGCCTTATAACTTTCATTAGCCTCTTGGGTCACATGAGCTTCTCTCTTCTGTCCAGGAAGGACTGCTTTAATATTTCAAAAGAAATAGCTACACAAAATTCCTGGTGCATGAGTACCAAATATCCAGACAAGATTTAATTCTTTGTTTAGAAATAAACAGCTAGGCATGGTAGTACAATATTTTAATCATAGAACTCAAAAGATACACACACACAGGCAAATCTCTGGGAGTTTGATATCAGTCAACTCTACATAGTGAGTTCCAAGCCAACCAGGGCTTCACAGGGAGACCCTGTCTCAAATGTAATTAAAAGGAAATAAAATTTAAAAAAGCATATCCATATCATCAACATATATGTACACAAAATATGTGCATATATAATTTTTTCAATAATTGCCAATAGTTATTAAGCAACTGGACATAATAATACCTACCTGCTCCATACTCATTTGTTGATAGTATCATCATCTCTGGTTTTCAGATGCCATTTGTAATATCAGTTCTTTATGACATTCTAAAATAACTACTAACAAGTTCGACATTCCATTCTAGGTACTGAACTATTGTCCCCTACATGCTTCTAAGTAAACATTCCAGTGTGTCACAATCAGTATTATGTGAATGAAGTTGGCTTCAAAATATATGACGAACTGGTTTAATGAGTTATTCTAGAAGCCACTTGTCATATAGGATGTAATAAAGAAAACAAATATGTTTATATGTCACTTTTCGTAGAGGAAAAAAACCAAGAATTCTCTCAGTTCTTTTCTAATACTATAGTATACTTTCTAATATATATAAAACAATTTTAAAATATGGCTACACTTAAGATTATTTAATTTCAATTAGTCCCATAATAATAAACCAAATAAGTTATCTTACATTTAAAAATCAACTAAGAGACTAATGCACTGTTCTAAAATACACAGTTTTACAAAAATAATATTATAAAATGTATATCAACTAAAATAAAATCTGACGTAGAATAAATATATCTGATATTTTTATTTATCAAATATTTCAAAATAAAGTCTCATTTTATAAACTATTTTGTATTTAAGAACTCTTGATAATATTATGATGCTAATTTTATATTCTTAAGACTTTCAACCTTTGATTTCATCAATAATTAAATTCCACTATTTTTCAATAAAACTCAAAGAATGGGACCAATTGATCATCAAGTCAATCTTTTACCTATAAATTTTCAAGTGCAAAAAAAAATTTAAATCTTGTTCAGGGAAAGTCCACAGGCTCTTTTTCAATATCAGTATAAAGTATTTGTGCAGATACTGCCTCAGAATTTGAGCTGCAGGAAAAAACCTACAGTGAAGCCAGCAATGGAAAGCTGCAGAGTCGGTGTGGCAGCTGGGGTTCAGGCATGCCAACAGCCAGCCTAGTGCTTTGTAGGCACCTGGAGTAAGTGTTAGCGATCTCATTGAGGTTAATGGGAAGACTTTGATTACTTTATAGTAGTTCTGGCAACCAGACCTATGTTCCTGCCATGCCATTCCTGGTTTGCACTTTGTTTTCTACAATTTTCCAGCAGGTTTTTTAAAGCTTTATATCACCGCCAACAGCTTGACTACCACCTCTCTCATCAGCCCAGATGAAGAAGTAATGTACAAAATTGTAGCATTTTATTTTCCAGTATACATTTTAAACGTCACTGTAAATTAAATATCCTGTGAGTTGTTCTTTTATTCACACAGTGACCCCAGCCAGAACCGAAAAGTCTACATTGTTTTCGAACAAAGGGATGTATTATCTTTTCATCCAAACATTAAATCAACAAAACTGAGTGCCCATAATATAAAAAGCCAGTTTAATAATAACTCTTCCAGAGTGGTGCTTTTTCTTTTATTTAAGGAGGTTAAAGTCACCTACAGAAGCAAGCTGTAAAACTGTGAAATAATACTAGCAACTGACCAGAGCCAAATTAATAGTATAGATATCAAGTGCTGCAGGATTTTCAAGGTGAGATTATAGTATGGGCATATAAATAGACCATGTGGGTGTTGTAGTGCATAAATGTAATTTAAATTAGGTATGATCAACAGGGTCACAAGCACATTGCAAAACCTGCCTCTCTCCCTACGTACCTGGAGCCTGCTTCTGTGGGAAGATGATGGGAGCTACTATGAGTAATGAAGAAGCAGTGATGATAGGATCAATGAGAATATTAAGGTGAGAATGGTTGGTGCTTACTAAGAGATAAGCCAATAATACAACAGATAATGCAATAAGATAAACCCTCCATGAGAGGAAATTGAGTCCTAAAAAGGGGAAATTTTGTATAGTTGTTCCTAGTGATAAAACCAGGACTAGAATTAAGACCTATTTGATATGAAAGCCTTTGCAGTTTACCCTGGTCATTGCAGTTTATTCTGTCACTGCCAGAGACATTACATTACATGGATATTAGAACAGAACAAATATTTGTAAGGTTAGTTGGTTACTACATATCTGCACATTTACATAAATGTGTTCATGCATATGTATATTTGTGCAATATTCATAGAAAACAGAGAAACACATAATAATGTTACTTGGAATATGTTATCCATATTCAACTCTTACCTTCTTTTCTCTATATGAGTGTAGATCACTCTGATATCCTTATTTTCCCCTAAATACTAAATATTGCTAAGTATTAGCAATATTATGGCCACTCTAATGGCTAGATGCTTGATTTCTCTATCTTGAAAGCTCTTCCTCCAACATAAGTCTCTTATGTTTTTTTCTTTCATTTGATTAAAATGCTTTTCCATGGAGAATCCCAGTAAATTGATATAAAAAGTAAGAATGAGTAATTATTAATAAAAATAATTCAGTAAATTAAGGATGGCTTCATGATATTAGTGTACATTTGTTTTCTTTACTCTAGCAATGCTAATACTTTTGTGTTAAAGTATTTTTTATTTACCAGATGAAATGTTGACTCAAAGATTTAATGTAGAATAAACTCAATCCTTCCAGTTCCTTCTGAACTCTGGCTGGCTGGTTCAACTCAACTCTTTTCACTCAGACTCCTCTCTAAATTGACTGATTCAATTTGGCTTCTCTCAGCTTCTCATTGAATTGTTCTGCTTGACCTCAAACTAACTCTGAAACCTGTTCTAATCTGTCTCCTTGTTCATTCTGTCTTCACCTACAAACTGTCTCTGTAAAACTGTACCAGGAAAACAGCCTCACCCCCCATTTCTCTCATGGGCTGTTCTATTAAATAGCTTCTTCCTGTGCTGCTTTTGTGAGTGTTGGTGATATATCATCTCTGAGTCATTCACTTAAATCTCTTTCTGACTTGTCACTTTGTCTGCTTCTCAAATAGTCATCACTTTCAAACACAACTGCTTCCTCCAACTCTCCTTTCATTGTATAAGATCCAGAGGTTAGGCAAGGTTCCTGGTTGAGGGATGTGGGTATCCATCCATCTCAAAAATATTAACCTGGAATTTCTCCTGTCTGAAGGAAATACAGGGGCAAAGAGTGGAGCAGAGACTGAAAGAATGGCCATCAAGAGACTGCTCCACCTGGGGATCCATTCCATATGCAGCCACCAAACCCAGACACTATTGCTGATGCTGAGAAGTGTTTAATGATAGGAGTCTGAAATAGCTGTCTCCTGAGAGGATCTGCCAGATCCTGACCAATACAGATCCAAATGAGCACAGGACATCAATGGGCAAGGACTGAAAAAGATGAAGGTGTTTGTAACCCTATAGGAAGAACAACAGCATCAACAAACTCCCCAGAGCTCCCAAGAACTAAACGACCAACCAAAGAGTACACATGAGGGTACACATGGCTCCCGCTGTATGTGTAGCAGAGGTTTGCATTATCTGGTATCAATGGGAGGGGTGGCCCTTGGTCTTGTGAAGGCTCAGTGCCTCAATGTAGGGGATTGCTAAGGCATTGAGCTGGGAGTGGGTGGGTGGATGGGGGAGCATCCTCATAGAAATAGGGAGAGGGAGGATCAGATTGGGGTTTGTGGAGGGGAAACTGGAAAAGGGAATAACATTTGAAATGTAAATAAAATAACCAATAAAAAATAAATAAATTTGTACATTATCATCATCATCATCATCATCATCATCATCATAAACGATTAATAGTTTGCACTACAGTCAGAGGGATTTAAGGTGTGTGGTATGTTTAGTCATTCCAGCTAGATCCATCAGACCTAAAAGTTCTTTAGGTATGATCTCTTGCCAGAGCAGCTGTGTTGCTGGATTAAAATTCCTCTAAATTTTTATAACTTTACTAACTTATTGTTTGTATTTGTTGTTGTCTCTTCCCTTTTGTTTTCAAGATTTGTATGATATTTTTTATGTATATGAGTGTTGTGCCAGCAGAGAGAGACAGAGCCCTTTCAAATGCCATTAAGAACAATTGTACGGTGTTATGTAGGTTCTAGTAAACAAACCCAGGTCCTCTGTATAAACAATAATTGCTGTTAACTGCTGAGTCATCTCTCCAGCCCTGCATTCCCAAAGTTAGTAGGTTTTGAACTTGAATTAGTGTTTTATATGGATTTCTACACCATGATCTTAGTTACTTGTCCTTACCTGTGAAAGACCCCCATAGCTGGGGAGACCCTCACTCAAGTCTCGGGATAACATGGCCACTCAATAACTCACGAGAGACCGACCTTGCTGCAATCACATGAGATTTATTCAGGCCAGACCTGGGTCGAACTCATAGCCTGGCAGGCTAGAGGGGTTCGACCACGAGCACAAAAAGTGAGGGGTATTTAAAGGGAAAAACTACAAACTAGGGGGGTGAAGGGGTTATTAAGGAAACATAACAAGAGAACAGTGGAAAATTCTAAAGAGACCCAGCCCCTATTTGAGTCAGGGTCATAAGTAAAATGTCCTACACACTCATTACGCACAAGAATGTGGTCTGGTCAATGTTATTCACTTTATGGCTGACCATTTCTTAGAACTACCCAGATGGCTCATATCCTGCCTTTTGTTCTTGGACCTAACTAGGGGGAGCCTTTGTGGCCAACAGGTTTCTGAAACTGGCTAGTCTACATTCTTGGCTCATTACAGAGACCGTCTATGTCCTTTAAGTAAAGGTTATACAGTATACATACATTTCTACTAATACATTTCCCTTTTTAATTAGCATACTTTCTCCCAAATTTCTAAATTCAGTCTTTCACCTGCATGTCTATTCTCTTCCAAAAATATGAACTCTACTAAAATAAAGGGTATTCTCTTTTATTAATTTTTGTATTCACAACTGAGGGAGAAAGCTCATGTAGTTGCTTGATAAATATAGATGAATGAATGATTACATTGTTGAAATTTATATAAAAATTATAAATTGTCTTTTTAAAATAAAGACCATGATGAAAACAATTTTAATAACCATAATCTCAATATTGATAGGAGTTTTTATTATTAATTAAAATAATTTAATAATATATTAGTATCCTATCACTGAATATTAGTTCTGAATCTATATATTTTCAAAAATTTCTATATAAAATCAGCAAATTCATAATAAAATTAGTTCTAATATGCTCTCAAGGGAAAATTACACAGTAATGTTCATCATAATTATTCATTGTATTTCTTAAATAGTTTTAATTATATTTCATGTTACTTATAGTTTTCTTTTTAAATAAAGTATACAATTAGATATGGTAATCAGCAGCATTTTTAGCTGAATATAAAGGCAATGTTTAAAAAAATCCATCCAATGGTTTATGGCTACAAATGTGAATTTGAGAGCATAGCTATTAATGCAGTGAATTGGGAAAGATAAATGAGTGAATGATAATGCGGCTTTAGAAGCACTCTCAAGTTCCAGCTCAGCAAGCTACTTAGATAAAATCCTTTCTATGTTTCCATAGCAATATTCATTTTCCTCTAGTACGGCATTCACCACATTGAATTGAATTTATAATTTACACATCTTTCTGCCTTATGTATTGTTTTTCTATAAGTCATCTTTTTTATTGAACTGATATATTGTAAATACAGTTGACTGTCACAAGTGCTCAACATAGACAAACATATTTATAATTAAATAAACAAAAATAAATAGAATATGTGTGTATGTGTGTGTGTGTGTGATTTTATAACGTAAGTCTCAGCTACTAGAAACATTAATGATAGATGAAAAAGTGCTTTAGATTTTCTGATTAGGTGAAGCCTGCCTGCATCTTGCTGAGAAGTGAAGAATTTGAAGGATGGTCTCAGTCAAATACAGCATCTGAGAACAATGTATGAAAATGTCATGATGAAACATTGTTTTGTCTCACGTCTTTAAAATCTTAAAAGTGAAAATAATATGGGTTTTAAATGTAAAAGAAAATCCCCAAGTTACCAGATGGAGAGGGTTGTATGACATGGACATTAGAGCTGGAGCCCACCAAGAAACAAGGCTGGCTGAGCTGAGGCTAGTGACATGGAACTCAGAGTCTTGAGCCAAGTGTTAACATAGCATTCTCTGTGCAGTCAGGATTCTCAGGTATTATAAAGCATGAGTACCATGTGGTCTTTTAGGTCAATTCATCCTCTGGTTACTGGGATCATTTGTTTCATATTGAATTAGATAAAAAGGAAAACCCAGATGGTTATGAAAATTAGATATAATTAGGTTACTTAAAGTGTGTAATGTAAACACACATTTTCATTGTTTTAAGGTCCTGAGACCTAAAACTTATTACTAGTAGCTAGAAGTGATTTGTCTCTACGAACTTGTAAAATTCTTTGTGAAGGCTCTAGAACAGATCTGTGGAAATCACATTCACGTGTTCAAAGAGTATCAATAAATGTAACTTATTTTCCAATATGTTCCTTAATATAATACTTATGAATGAAAGTCTCTGAAAATAAAATCATGATTCAGAATAACCAAAATTGTAGAAAATATTCATAAAATCACTTTAGTTGTTAATAGGTATTTGTTGTTATGATTTCTCACAAAATCTTTTCTGTGATAGCTCTATGTATTTGACGTATGTGTGCTGGATGAAAACTTTCTGTGGCTAACGATTCAGGCAGACTTTAATTTATCAGCTTAAGTGGAACTACGGAAATGCATATTAGGAAAGAAATTAGGCTAGCCAAATTTTCGATTTTAGAAATCAAATTTAATCTAGTTTACTTACCTTACTCCTACTAGAAATAATTCAAAAACTAGTTTATCTTCATGTATATTATTTTTTGCTCATTTGAAACAAATATAATGCTGTTTAATGCATAGTACTAAATAGAAATTATACTTACAAACTCCATGTTTTTAGTGGTTTTATTTCATTTTATATTATATTTTATTTTATGGTGGGAATTATCAAACTTAGGACCACAAGAATTTTAGGTAGGCACTCTACCACGGAACAAATAAGCACATGATACAGTGATGTTGTGTGTGGATGCATGTATTTGTGTGTATGTGTGTGTGTAGAAATTTACAACACAGCATTATTTTATAAGCAACTATTAATTAAAATATGACTTGTGATTGATTAGTGAGATGTTTTAAATAGTGTTTAAAGTTTTACAGAAAATAATATAACTGGTGACAACATGCGCCTTTGTCTTCATAGCCCCCTGTCAGTTTGATCTATTAGTTCTGATTTCTGCAGTAACAATAAGATGGCAAGACTGTAAGTAAAAACACTCATTTGCTTTCTTTGTCAGTAGTGACTTCTGCATAGACATTTGAAGGTTGAGGCTTTATTTCTTTCTTTAAGGATAGTGACTCGAAAGCTGTTTTATATTCTCTTACACCTTAAACTTTTGTGGTAAGAAAGTTGATTTCTTTCGCAGACCAAGAAAAGTTTGCTGTGTTTCTTTGTGTATCCAGTAGAAGTATGTCAGATTTGAATATTAGGAATGCAGTTATTTAAATAAATAATTCAAATGATTTGCAGGGTCCACTGCTCTTTTTACTAATATAGTATTTACACAAGCTATATTTTCAAATACTTACTGAATACAATTTTATGAATAAGAGTAACAGGTCCAATACAGTTTCATTTGCTCAAATATTATTAATGAATAACAATTCTCTATTATAGATGCAATTGAAAAATTATAATTTTCAAATTATTCTAGAATCAAATATTTAAATAGTAAAATATAATTTATAAAATGTTACTGAAGCAGTTAAGTTATACTTGTACATATATATCTATACAATGAATTATAATTAATTATTTCTAAGAATATTTTTGAAAGTGTTTTATTCAAAATTAGAAAATATATTATATTCAAAAATAACAGAAAGTTGACCTTGAAGAAAATGGTTGTCTATAACTTTTGAAAATATTTTGTCTTTCTTTTAAACAATACATTTTATGACAACAATAACTTAAGTATTAGTTCATGAATACTACAACTCTTTGATAATAATTAGGTAATAGTGCAAAAGAAAATTAAATTGATTTTATAATTCTCATTTTTATTTTAATATAGAAATTCTTGGTTCAGTTTATGTTTTAAAACTAACTAAAATAACTCATCTCTTATTGAAAGCATTTACTGGGTATCACATACATAGCCACTTCAATATGAAGTGTATATTTTAAACATTTTCTTTTATTTTAAGGTCCTGAGAACTAAATTGTTTAGTAGTTAGAAGTGATTTCTATGATACTATAAACTCTTCTGTGGAGTGTAAATTGGAATTTTGGAAATCAAATTAACTTGGCCACAGAGTATGCATAAGTGGAAATTTTCTTAAATTTGTCTCTGGTTATGAATATACCTTGATCTTATGATTTTCCACAAAATATGTTTCAGTCGCTCCATATACTCATGTTATTTGAACTGGAAAAAAAGTTTTCTTAGGCAACTTATATCAGTGACATCCCTCTTCAGTTATATGTACTTTAAATGTTCCATCCCATGAAAAGGCCTGCTACAGCAACTTCCTAGAGAGGAATGTACTCTGGACCGCATTGTCTGTGCTTTGCTGTCCTGGGCGACTTAAACTGTCTAGAGTATTATTTGAAAGTTGGATACTGTGCATGTATTTTACAAGAAGCAGAGTTTTTACAATTTACCCCCATAAACATTTTACACTGGCTTACTAAACAATACATCTAATTAGTTATACAAATTACCCAAAATGCACAGAAAAAAAGAGTTTCCAAATTCTATGTCTGTTGTTTCCATGGAAATTGTCTCAGCCTAGTGTTTAAAAATAAATGAAAAGAAGCCATTTACTATAAACACTTCTAGTATATTGTTTATCTTTTTGTTTACATATATCCTCACAGTGATCCTTCTTTCTGAATGAAATTCCAGAAGGTTTCATGCTAGCCTTCACTGTTCTTCTGAACCCTTTGTAATGCCCTGCTCGTCCCTAAAAGATATTTTGACAGCTTGCTATTTCCCGAATAAACAAAGCATGCTTTTATCACAGGAAATTTTCATTCCAGGATTTCTTCTCACTTACACACTTTATATTTCTTCACAGACATTCTACCTAATAAAATACAATTACAGTCTTTTGTTTCTTTAAGACAAATTCATGCTATTTAGCTCTGGGTTCTCTACTTTGTGATTCTTCTTTCTCCACATCCTCACCAGCATCTGCTGTCACCTGGGTTTTGAACTTAGCCATTCTGATTGGTGTGAGGTGGAATCTCAGGATTGTTTTGATGTACATTTCTCTGATAACTAAGGATGCTGAATATTTCTTTAGGTGTTTCTTGACCATTTGATATTCCACAACTAAGATTCTTTGTTTAACACTGTACCCCATTTTTAATAGGGTTATTTGAGTGTCTGGAGTCTAATTTCTTTTTTTTTTATTAGATATTTTCTTTATCTACATTTCAAATGATATCTCCTCTCCTGGTTACCCCCTAAAAATTTTGAAAAACAAAAACAAGCAAAGAAAAAAAACCCAAAATCTAACCCTATTGCCTCCCCCACGCCCCCACTCATTAACCCAACTTCTCCCACTTCCTGGCCCTGGCATTCCCCTACACTGGGGCATAAACCTTCACAGGACCAAGGACCTCTTCTCCCATTGATGATTGACTAGGCCATCATCTGCTATACATATGCTACTGGAGCTATGAGTTCCACCATGTGTAGTCTTTGGCTGATTGTTTAGTCCCAGAGATCTCTGAGGATACTAGTTAATTCCTATTGTTGTTTATCCTAAGAGGCTGCAAACCCTTCAACTCTTGGGTCCTTTCTCTAGCTCCTTCACTGGGGACACTATGCTCAGTCCAATGGATAGTTGTGAGTCTCTCCTTCTATATTAGTCGGGTACTGTCAGAGCCTCTCAGGAGACAGCTATATCAGGTTCCTATCAGCCAGCACTTGCTGGCATCCACAATAGTGTCTGGGTTTGATGATTGAATATGGAAAGGATTCCCAGGTAGAGCAATAGGGTTATTTGATTATCTGGAGTCTAACTTCTAGAGTTCTTTGTATATATTGGATATTAACCCTCTATTGGATATAGGATTGGTAAAGATATTTTCCCAATCTGTTGGTTGCTGCTTTGTCCTATTAACAGTTTCCTTTGTTTATAGAAGCTTTGCAATATTATGAGGTCCCATTTGTCAATTCTTGATCTTAGAGCATGAGCTATTTGTGTTCTGTTCAGGTAATTTTCCCCTGTGCCTATGTGCTCCAGGCTCTTTCCCACTTTCTTTTCTATTAGTTTCAGAGTATCTGCTTTTATGTGGAGGTCCTTGACCCACTTGAACTTGAGCTTTGTATAAGGAAATTTGCATTTTTCTACATGTTGACTACCAGTTGAACCAGCACCATTTGTTAAAAATTGTGTCTTTTTTCCACTGGATGGTTTTGGATCCATTGTCAAATATCAAGTGCCCATAGGTGTTTGGGTTCATTTCTGAGTCTTCAGTTCTATTCCACTGATTTTCCTGCCTGTCTCTCTACCAAACTATGCAGTTTTTATCAGTGTTGCTCTGTAGGACAGTGTCAATTCAGGGATGGTGATTCCCCCAGAACTTCTTTTATTGTTGAGAATAGTTTTTGCTATCTTAGGGTTTTGTTATTCAGATGAATTTGCAAATTGCTCTTTCTAACTCTGTGAAGAATTGAGTTGGAATTTTGATGGGGATTGCATTGAATCTGTAGATTGCTTTCAACAAGATGGTTATTTTTACTATATTAATCCTGTCAATCCATGAGCATAGGAGGTTTTTCCATCTTCTGAGATCTTCTATTTCATTTTTCAGAGACTTGAAGTTCTTGTCATACAGATCTTTCATTTTTGGTTAGATTTACACCAAGGTATTATTTGTGATATTATTTGTGACTTTTGTGAATGGTGTTGTTTCCTTAATTTTTTTTTAACTTTTATTAGATATTTTCTTTGTTTGTGTTTCAAATGTTAGCACCTTTCCTGGTTTTCTCCTCTGAAAACCACATATCCTCTTTCTCCAACCCAAGCTCACCAATCCACTGACTCCAGCTTCCTATCCCTGGCATTCCCCTATACTGGAGCATAGAGCCTTTACAGGACAGAGTGCCTCTTCTTCCATTGATGACAGACAAGGCCATCCTCTGCTACATATGCATCTGGTGCCATGAGTCCCTCCATGTATTCTCACACTGTTTATCCTTTTAAAGAAAAAGTCTACTGATTTTTTTTTGAGATATTTTATATCCAACCACTTTGTTGAATTTGCTTATCCAGTTTAGAAGTTCTATGACGGAATTTTTGGTATCACTAAATTATACAATTATATCACCTGTACATAGTGATATTTTTGACTTCTTCCCTTCCAATTTGTATCCTTTGACCTCCTTTTGTTGTCTAATTGCTCTGTCTAGGACTTCGAGTACTATATTGACTAGGTAGGGAGAAAGTGGGCAGCCTTGTCTAGTCCTTGATTTTAGTGGAATTGCTTCAAGTATTTCTTCATTTAGTTTATTGTTGGCTACTGGTTTGCTGTGTATTGCTTTTACTATATTTAGGTATAGGCCTTGAATTTATGATCTTTCCAAGAATTTTACCATGAAGAGGTGTTGAATTTTGTGAAATGCTTTCTCAGCCTCTATTGAAATGATCATGTGGTTTTTTTCTTTGAGTTTGTTTATATAGTGGATCATATTGACGTATTTCTGTATATTGAACCATCGATGCATTCCTGGGATAGAGCCTACTTGATCATGATAGATGATTATTTTGATGTGCTCTTAGATTCAATTTGTGAGACTTTTATTGAGTATTTTTGCATTGATATTCATAAGAGAAATTGGTCTGAAGTTCTCTTTTTTGGGGGTCTTTGTGTGGTTTCGGTATAAGCATAATCATGGCTTCACAGAACCAATTGGGTTTCTATTCTGTTGACATTTTGTGGAAAAGTTTGAAGAGAATTGATGTTAGATAGGTATGATAAAATTCTGCACTAAACTATCTGGTCCTGGGCTTCTTTTGTGTGGGAGACTTTTAATGACTGCTGCTATGAAACTGGGTTATGGGACTGTTTAGATTGCTTATCTGATCCTGACTTAACTTTCGTACCTGGTATCTATCTAGAAAATTGTCTGTTTCATCCAGATTTTCCAGTTTTGTTGAGTACAGGATTTTGTAGTAGGATCTGGTGAATTTTTAAATTTCCTTGTTTTCTTTTGTTTTGTCTCCCTTTTGAGTTCTGATTTTATTAATTTGGATACTGTCTCTATGCCCTTTGTTTAGTCTGGCTAAGAGTTTATCTATCTTGATGGTTTTTCTCAAAGAACGAGCTCCTGATTTGATCAATTGAATGGGTTCTTTCTGTTTGTTTGTTTCCATTTGGTTGATTTCAGCCCTGATTTTGATTATTCCCTGCTTTCTACTCCTCTTGGGTGTATTTGCTTCTTTTATTTCTAGAGCTTTCAGGTGTGCTATCAAGTTGCTAGTGTATGTTCTCTCCAGTTTCTTTTTTAGGTACTTAGAGCTATCAGTTTTCCTCTTATCACTACTTTCATTGTGTCCCAAAAGTTTTGGCATGGTATGCCTTCATTTTCATTAAGTTCTAAACAGTCTTTAATTTCTGTCTTTATTTCTTCCTTGACCAAGTTATCATTGAGTAGAACACTGTTCAGTTTCCACTTGTATGTGGGCTCTTCATTTTTTCTGTTGTTATTAAAGACCAACCTTAGTCTTATAAGTGGGACATGTACATATTTTATGCTTGACTTCTTTGTCCCATGATGTGTTTAAGAATTCATCATGTTTTCATTATAGCAACATCATCACTTTGAAAAGTACACATCATATCAAAAGGTCCAATACTTTGCCTTATTATACATAGAATAATGCTACATATATGTAATTGTGGAATATTTTATGCATTATATATACCTATTATGTATTATCAACCAAGTATTTATTACCTATTAATTATATATTACATACTGACATCTATCATCTGTTGTCTATACTCTGTTTTCTATAATCTATTATCTATTATCTATTATCATTCTCTATATCACCTATCATCTATTATGTATTAACTATTTTCCATTATATATTACATATTAAACATTGTATTACATATTTGATATTACATATCATATATT
>NW_022196912.1:63388452-63390235 GCF_008632895.1 Mastomys coucha
ATATATGCAATATGTTAAATATATAATATGCTATATTAATATTCAATGTATAATATGTAATAGTTTATTAAAATTAAAAATCAAAGAATTAAAACATAAGTATATCATATATAATTATATAAATTTACATATATGAATATATTGTATGTAATATATTTAAAATAATTCACATTAGAAACTGTTAATCTTTTAAATTGTTCTGTTATAAATATACAACATCTTGGAAAGTAACATTTTGACAACAAAAGCCCATACAATAAGGCAGATTAAAACAACTGCAACAGTACATGATTGATATGCTTTAGAATTTACAGTTATTTTTACTTACAAAAGTGTATGTATCTATTTTACCCTATTGCTCCACATTTGAAGAAATGTTTCTTGTTGCTTCCACTTCACCTTCTTAATCCATCCAATATTTTGTAACATCGGTAAGAACTTTTCCTGGTGAACCTCATCTTCCAGCCTGAAACTTGTTGGTGTCTGTTGTTTCCTCTGTGTGGAAGATGCAGAAAAGCTGTTTTTTGTTTTGTTTTGTTTTTGACAAATTTTGTTTCTTTACAGATATTTTGGAAGCATCTTGCTCTTCCCTCTATAACTTATCTGTCAACTTCATTACCAGAATACATGATTTCTGAGATTGGAGAAACAAGTTCCTGTTAGTAGTCCCCAGCACCTGTGTCCAACAGAGATCTATGTGCAGTTTTCACTTAACTTTAACAAATCTTTATTGATTGTACTATTGACACACACACTTTGTGTGACAGCTGTTTATGAGGCAAAAGCTTCAAGGAAGCTGTCTCCTGCAACTTCCAACTCAAAGGTAGCCCTGATATGTCCTTGCTACAGTCTTGCTTGCTAGGTGTCCCCCAAGATAAATGTTACTCTCTGACCTCCACCAATGTTCCAAAATCTTAGCCAAACCCTGGCTTGGAATTTCTCACAGACAGTGTTACACATTCAGACTAATTATTATTCTACGAGATATCATTCTAGACTGGAGATTAGAGATTAGAGCCTCTACCCTCCTGGCTGGCTCACGCGCAACCCCTCAGGACTCTGGCCGCTATCAGCAGGCCCAAGTGTGTTTGGAGTCCTGGGGGTTGGGGGTTGCTGCACCAGTCCAGAGGAGACCAGAGGAGATGACTGCTGTTTTAGACCCAATGTGTTTTAGATGGTCTCAGATGTACCTCGACTGCTGAGCTGCCAGGTTTTTCTTTTCTCTTTTGTAATGACTGTAAAAATCTGATGCCATACATTCAGATCCTGTACTTCCTTGTGCTGTGTCTGCCATTATTTCTTCCTGGTTGCCTTGATGACCTGTACCAGAACCCTGTTTTCCATGGGTTGAGGGAGGCCCAGACTGGCCGGCCCAGAGCATACTATCTTTCTAATTATTTGTAACCAATTTAACGAGTTCCAAAAGTTGTCTCCTAAAAATTTTCAGAATTGTTTTTTTTTGTTTTTGTTTTTGTTTTTTGTTTTTTTTGCTGTTTGTATTTTTACTAGATATTTTCTTTATTTACATGTAAATTACTCCTTTCACAGTTTCCCCTCCAAAAAAAAAGAAACAAATAAAAACAACAAAAACAAACCCCTGTTTCCTCCCCCTGCCCCATGCCTGGCAACCTACCCTCTCCCACTTATTGGCCCTGGCATTCCCCTACAATGGGACACAGAACTTTCACAGGGCCGAGGTCCTCTCCTCCTATTCATGATCGAATTTGCTATCCTCTACTATACACATGCTGCCAGAACAATCAGACCCCTCCATGTGCAGTCC
>NW_022196912.1:63395035-63402097 GCF_008632895.1 Mastomys coucha
AAAAAAAAAAAAAAGAAACTTACCTGAGAGAAAATGGCAGCTCTCACCTGAGTCTCTGGGTTACGGTGCTCCCTGGAGGTTGGCCCTCCACTTGCAGGGAAGAAGCAGAGAAGGTTGCTGATCCTCCTCTGTCACTCAGAAACTGAGAGCCAGAATTTGTTTTTATTCTATTATTTTACAACTGTCGTTACTATGCTGGTTCTTTGATACTGAGAAAATTACAAATTTTTAAAATCAAATTGTGTTTTGTTGTGCTCTTTTTTCTATAAGACAGGATCTCACTGTGTCTAAGGCAGCTAGGGAATTTAATAGCCACAATCATCCCCAATGGTATGACAATCTCTCTGCCTTAGCCCTCAACTCCCTTCGATTACACATAGAAGTGATCATACCTGATGACTTTTTATATTATTTACCACACATTGTTGTGACTTGTTCTCTTTTTTCTTCCTACCCCACAATCTCTAATCATTTACTATGATTAATGGTAGTGTACTTCCTTTTGATTTACACACACCTTTATGCACACTATATATTACTCCATATAACTTTCTTTTTTTTAATTAATCATTCCATACATTTATATCTCCAGGCTACTCCTCCACAATGTTCCTGTCCCACATCCATACTCTCCTCCCTTCCCTTTACCTCTATGAGGGTGCTTCCTCACCCACCCACCCTCTCCTGCCCCAACCCTCCAGCATCCCCTATGCTGGGGTACCAAACTTCCACAGAACCAAGGGCCTTCCCTCCCATTGATGTCAGACAAGGCCATCCTCTGCTACCTATATATCTGAAGCCATGGATCCCTCCCTGTACACTCCTTGGTATAGCTTTCATTAGTTTTAAATTTGGTTTGTTTTGGGTACATTCCTTATAGAACCACCACATGAAGACATTCAACTTTACCAACTACATTATTTATAACTATTTATTTGATTCAATTTATTCCATTTCTTTTATTTTATATGCATTAATTTCTTTTTCTTTTCTTTGTTTTTATTTCTTTTTGACTTATGTGGCTAATTTTTGCATTAGATCTTTCAGTTTTTAATATCTAGTCCAATTTTCTATCCCCTCATATAAGTGTAACAATCTTACATATCTACCTAATCAGACATAAATGACATTATTTATTTTCAAATAGCATTTCATTGCTATAACATTTCTTGAACTATAATACATTGATTTATTTCTTAATTTCATTCACCCATTTTATAACACGTTTAAGGAGACATCTTATTGCCCCTCTCTCTACTTTGTTTTCTTGGATTTCTCCCTTATTAATAATTGGTTTGAAATAAATATTTGCTTAAATCATGATCCTTCTTAGGATCTCTTCAGGGTATTGCACATTCATGAAGAACTGCTTTCTATGGAAGAGATTTACACCGAAATTAACACTTTATCAATGTTTATTTGTTGTTACTTTGTTCATACTGCATTCATTCAAGTGTATGAGTGACAATGTTTTTTGATGTTTGTTGTTGTTATTATTATTATTAATCTTTTCTACAATCCTCCTCCCTGTCCACCCTCAGATAGTTCTTCATCCCATTCTTCCTCTCCAGTCTCCAAGAGGATATCCCCACCCAACTACTCCAACTCCACCAGACCTCCCTACTCCCTGGGGCCTCAAGTCTCTCAAGGGTTATCTACATTTTCTCTAATTGAGGCCAGACCAGGCAGTCCTCTGTTGTATATGTGTCAGGTGCCTCATATCAGCTAGTGTATGCTGCTTGGTTGGTGACTCAGTGTCTAAAATATGTGGGGGATCCAGGTTAGTTGATACTGCTGGTCTTCCTATGGGGTCAACTGCTTCTTCATCTTCCAGCTACTCTCTAATTCAACTTCATTGGTTGCTAGCTTCTGTCCATTGCTTGTCTGTAAGTATCTGCACCTGACTCTTTCAGCTGCTTGTTTGGGCTCTCAGAGGGCAGCCATACTTCTGTCTGTAAGTACAACATAACACAAGTAATAGTGGCAGGCCTTACAGCTTTCCCTTGAGCTGGATACCAATTTGGGTTGATCACTGTACCTCCTTCCCCCCTGTCTCTTCTTCATTTTTATCCCTGCAGTTCTTTTAGACTGGGACTATTCTGGGTCAGAATTTTTAACTGTAGGTTGGCAACTTCATCCCTTCACTTGATGCTCTGTATTTCTACTGTAGGTGAACACTACAAGAACCTCTCCTCACTGTTGGGCATTTTTTGTAAGGTCCCTTCCTTTGAATCCTAAGCACCTCTCACTTTAAAGGTCTCTTGGATATTCTAGAGGATCCCCCCTGCTCCTACCTCCAGTGGTTTCCTGTTTTGATTCTTTCTGTTGGCTCTTAGATTTTCACTCCTGTTCCCCCCAGAATACATGACCATTTCCCCCTTTTCCCTCCCTGTATCCTATCACACCCAGGTCCCTCTCTCCCTCTGTCCCCGATGATTGCTTTCTTCTTCCTCTCAAGTGGGATTGAGGTATCCTCACTTGGGTCCTTTGTCTTGTTAAACTTGTGTTCTGTTGATTGGATCTTGGGTATTCTGAACTATTTTTTAATATCCACTTATTAGTGAGTATATACAATGCATATATTTTTTGGGTCTGAGTTAACTCACTCAGGACGATATTTTCTAGTTCCATTCATTTGCCTGCTAAGCTCATGATGTCCTCATTCTTAATAGTTATGTAGTATTCCATTGTGTAAACGAACCATATTTTCTGTATTCCATTCTTCTGTTGTGGGACATGTTGGGTTTTTTTTTTTCCCAGCTTCTGGCTATCACAAAACGATACCACATACCAAATTAAATCAAGAGCAAGTAAACTGTGTTTTTTGACTTTTAACTAGCTTCCTAGGTCTTTTTTCCCCCTATGACTGTTGTGTTATTATTAAAGAAATTACTTTCATTTTGCTAAAGATGCTGTTAATTTGTTCTTTTTTTAAACTTCTATTTTTTAAAGTATGTTTATCTTTTTATTATTATGTCTTTTATATGTTTATATACCAGTGGGATTTTATTCTTCTATTTGACAAGGCAAAAGGTGTAAGAACCACATCCTGTGGAATATAGACTGAATTTTCATGCACTTAGAGTAAGACCTAGAGAAACCATCTCTTGTCTTCAACACAATGGGCTACCATATTTATTCCTGTTCATGCTGAACTTTTAGCAAGGTCAAATTTATTACACAAATTGAAATTATTTTTGGACTTAAATACTCAAACATTGATTGCCAAGATTTGCTTAGATCTGCCTTTCTCATTATTATCCTTTCTTTCCCCTAATATCTTTATTCAACATTTCACAGGAAGAAACATAATACAAATTTAATGGTGATCCCAACCAGTAGAAGTGTTTTTTAATTTCAATGGATACAGCAAGCAGGCTGCATTTGGAAATGGGAAGTGAGGCGAATATGCTCCTCTAGTCATAGTTCCTGAATCACTTAAGGGAATAGTATCTTGATGAGCAGCAGAATGTCGAATGTCAATGTTAAGCATGCTATAAGTTTTTATTCTTTAAAAAGTTTTGTAAACAAGCTAATAAGTTGTACAAGTGTTTATCATGATAATTTTCATTATCAAGCAATCAAAATATCACATATGTAGTGATGAAAATCTTCCTTATTAAAATTATTACATTTTAATGTTTTAAATTATTAAATATTATTTAAATTATTACAATTTAATATTTTATATTTTACTAAAATTACATTTAAGTCCAAAGTAGAAGATTAGAGGAATAAAAATAGATTTAATTATTAAGCATCAAGAGAGTTCACTGATGGTATTATGAATCACAATTACTTTTACAAGTGAACTTTTGAGCAACGAAATGTTAACCTAATTATTCTGCTCTCGTGAGTAGTTTGTTTGTTTGTTTGTTTGTTTGTTTATTTATTAGGAGTCAAAACTGTGATGGTGATAGCTATAAAATCTAATTAAGAAAAAAGCACAGATATCATAGAAATACAGTAGCATTCAAAATAGTCTTTAACAGAGATATGTTTTAAAAACATTATCTAATGATCCAATGATCAAGAGAGGCAGAGATTCTAGAAATTATTTCAGTACTACAGAAATTATTAATTCAACACTGGTACAAGATCTAATTTCATCAAGTAATCTGCATTCAACCACTTCACATAAATAGTAAAATTTATAAGGTAGGAGAAACACAAATCTGGGAAATTGAAAAATTTAGTAGTATCATTCAGTATTGCCTTGCTGTGGCTTTTCAATTTTGAGTAATTAGGCAAGTGACTCCATTCATTGTTGAATATATTTTTTCTTTTTCTAAGTTTTGAAATATTTATAAATGTGTAAATGTATATATATGTTTGTTGTGTGTATTTATGTATGTGTGTCTATATGTGTGTATACATGTACCACATGCTACTCCAGACAAAAGGAGGTCATAAACGGAGTTGCAGAAGTAATTTTTCACATTCTACTGTGTGGATTCTGGACATTGAATTCCACTCCTCAGGAATGTAGGCCAACACTTTTCTCCTTCTGAGTATCTTCTCCAGATGCCTGCTTATTAGCTAGAAAATATATATCCACATTATTTATGCATAACTGCTGAGGTGTTTTGAGTATGCCTTTTTTTGTGTGCTACTCAAACAATATGAAGAATATAATTTTCTTTCAAATACAGATATTTTCCTTTGAAAATATCTCCATAGGATTGTTTTTGAAATTAACATGGGTTAGTACAGTGCTTAGAATATGTACAAATTGTGCTGACATTTGTTTCTTATATAGAAAATACTTTTCTGTAAAATGTCAGGAATACTGTTATTCAAAATTATTTATTCTTAGAACATTCTTCCTTCCCATAATTATATGCATATTTCTTTCAAAAATATAAATTATCTTTGCATTGAATGACACATTTGTTTCTCATAAATAACCATATTTTTAATAGCTCTTCAATTTTGATGTGTTTCTTGTGATTTTCTGTGATTTTACTCAGATTTGTCACTCCCTGTATATTGTATGTTCTAAGAGGTGTCTCATTGTAACAGGGGACTGGTGTTATTGAAATAAGAGTATCCATGTGCATATAATTATTTCTGAACAAAAAAGTGTGAACCGAAAATGTACATAAGAAGACTCACACATTTAGTTAAAAATATGAGGAAATTCTGTTCAAATTAAATTAAGCAGATGTGGTGACAAGTAGAAGGATGCCACACTATAGCAAATTAACTAAAAGGATCTGAAACTTCAAGGACCATAGCATACTCAGAAGTTCTGCCAGACTATTGCTGCTAGAATGGGACAGAGGCAAATAGAAAACTGGAAAACAGCATGGCATTTGCAATTTTGAAATGAAAGTTTTTTAAATCTGTAAAATAATAAGAATAACTGACAGACAGCAGTGGACAAGTAGCACATCAGTCTATAGTTGTACTGACATAAGAATTCAAAGAATATAAGCATAGATCACAGCGTGAGAAGAATAATGATGCCATGACTATATTGCCATCAGATTGCCCATATCTAGATTCTATCTTTGACACACCGGATGTTTATATAAGAACTGTCTCACTAAATATAGATGAAAGGAAGTCAAAGTTCCTAAGCGTTATTCCTATGTGTAAAAAGTTGACATGTTTTAAAAGCCTAGTCAAGTACACTTGAAAGAAAATCGAGAACCCTAAGTAAAAATGAGCATCAAGTCTGGCTGCATAATAAATATCTACCAGATTCTGCTAACTTTACTTGAATTTTGTTCTATTTTCTTATAATGCTGTTCTGAATATACTTATTTCATAAAGACAATGAATTCCAAAGCATTTCCATGAATCAAAGTATAACAATGCTTTTTCCTTGTTATGCAAAATCAATTATTCCTTTTCATTTATTTTTTCAAGTCCATGTATAGATGTTGTATTTAAATCAGTTCTATAATTTTGACATTCCCAAACTGTCTTCTAAAGAATTCTCTTCACTCATTTATATGCCATTATTTTTACTATCCTATATATGTTCAATGCATTTTTTTGTTTATATTTGGCTTAAGTCTATTTTGTTGAGGATAACAAAGATTTACAAGGGAGTCATGTGAGTAACAAGCACACAGGTCTTTTGTATAGTAAAGGTAAACATTTAGTTTATTCTTTTTATATTCATAAATGTGCTACAAAAATCTCCTTCCTGAACAAAACATCGTGGGTTACTCAGAAACTTTGAGAATACTATTTGCATAGATTATTTGTCTAGTAGTGACAAAATTCCTGACTAAAAACTTATGGAAGAGAGGGAAGTTTGACACACAGTTTCTGGTAGTTTGAATGAAAAATGTCATCCATAGTCTTCAGTATTTGAACTCTTGGTCCTCAGTTGTTGTTGCTGTTTAGAGAAGTTTAAAAAGTATGATGCTGGAGGATATACCTCATCAGTAACACACTATGAGAATTGAAAGCCACATGCCACTTCCAGTTCACACTTTTTGTGTCACATGTGCTGGCATAAAATTCTCACTCATATAATGAAATATGGCAACACAAACAGAATGGAGCCATTTTGGTTGTGGGGAAGCCTCTAATATCTATTTGAGCAAGGCTTTATAGTAAGCAGCAAGCAGGGAGTATGTATGTGAACATCTAATTGGAAAGCTATTGTGGCCTTTAACTTAATTGGTTGGTGCTGGGAGTCACATCATAAACTTAATATCTGTTCTCCTCTGCTTTGATGGTCATTAGGCAAGGGGTGGGCTTGTAACATGGGGATGCAGGTCTGCTCGGGTAATAACCTGGAAACACTGGTCTTATTGAAGATGTAACCTGGAGACACGGGAAGTTCAGGCTTTCAAAAATGGAGTCTGAATTAGAAAGACTTGGCTTCTTACTATGATATTGAAAGTCATCAGAATTCAAAATTCTACAATTCAAAATTTATAATTGTTTAATTTTTTGATAAAGGTAATTTTCTTTATATATTTCTCATGTTAATTTGTTATATTTTAGGCCGTTTCTTAATGTGTAAATCGTATTAATTCTTTGAATTCCAAACAAATACCATTTTCTTTTTTTTTTTTATTTTTTTTAATTGTATATTTT
>NW_022196912.1:63407574-63520555 GCF_008632895.1 Mastomys coucha
TGGAGGTAGGCCCTCCACTTGCAGGGAAGGGGCAGAGGAGGACGCTGAACCCCCTCTGTCACTCGGAACCTGAGAGGATCATGTCCCTGCTGCCCCGCGGCTTCCCTGGGAGTCGTGGGGCCTGTGGCTCCCGGCTGGCTGCTCAGGTCTCAGAAACTCACCCGAGAGAAAATGGCGAATCCTGCCTGGATCTCTGGCCTAAGGCGGCTCCGGGCAGGGTGCTCCAGTCTCAGAACCTCACCCGAGAGACAACAGGGGATCCTGCCCGGGTCTCTGGCTTAATGTGCTCTCTGGAGTTAGGCGATCCACTTGCAGGGAAGGGGCAGAGGAGGACGCTGAACCCCCTCTGTCACTCGGAAGCTGAGAGGATCGTGTCCCTCTCTTTAAGAGTTTTTCTAATTTCCAAGTATAGAGTATAACAATTTTCTTTACTAATCCTAAAATATTTTTCCATCATTTTACAAGTAACAGCTAGTTTGATATCTATTTTTTGCTTGTGCTTATGAGAGATATCTTAAAGTTAAAAACTGGGCCAAGAAAATTGAGCTCTGCATGAGAAGAAACACTAGATTATTTTTTAATTTTTATGTAAAACAACTTTAAACATGTCAAAATCACAGCATTTAATTAATTTCTGAAGTTATGATGCTATAGTGCATATATATACATATATATATGTATGTATATATACATATATATATGTATATGTGTATATTTATAAAACAAACCAATGTAGCTCAAGTTCTTTTCCAATTTAAAATAATAAGATTAGATGAAAAATAAAAAATAAAAATAAATAAAAATTATGTTTCATACATCAAAAAAGGAAGATTACATAAATTCAATTATATACATATTAATTAGTATGAAAATGTCCAAAATTTCCTTGGAAATATTCAGCAAATCAACCTGAATTACAAGGTCAAAAGCATTTATAAAGATATTTTAAATAAACAATAAAAATGGAGTGAAATAATTTTGTTTAAATACTGGTTCTTAGTAACTTTATGGTAAATTAGGCTACCAAAATTCTGAAATTAGCCCAGAGTAATGTGTCTATAGAAAATAAATTTCTTTGTACAATAGAACAGTATGCTTTTCTTTTTTTTTAATTGAAATTTTTTATTGGTGATTTTATTTATTTATGTTTCAAATGTTTTCCACTTTTCTAGTTTCCCTTCTGCAAAACTTCTATTCCCATCCTGCTGCTTCTATGAGGTGACTCTCCTCACCCACCCACTTGAGTTTGCTGGGAATTGAACTCAGTGTGTCACTGCCCTAGCATTCCTTTACACTGGGACATCTAGCCTCCACAGGACCAAAGGCCTCCAGATAAGGCAATCCTCTGCTACAAGTACAGCTATGTAGGCCATAAGTTCCTCCATGTTTGCTCTTTGGTTAGTGGTTTAGTCCTTGGGAGCTGTTGGGGGTCTGGTTGGTTGATATTGTTGTTCTTCCTCCAGGGTTGCAACCCCTTTATCTCCTTCAGTCCTTCTCCTAACTTGTCCCTTGGGTTCCCATTGCTCAATGTGATGGACGGCATCTGCATCTGTATTTGTCACATTCTGGCAAAGCTTCTCAGGGTACAGCTATACCAAGCTCCTGTCAGCAAGTACTTCTTTTTTTTTTTTAATTTAAAAAATCTTCTTCCTTATTTATTTTATGAGTATAGTGTAGCTATCAGACACACAAGAAGAGGGCACCAGATCCAGTTACAGATGGTTGTAAGCTACTATGTGTTTGCTGGGAATTGAACTCAGGACCTCTCGAAGAGCAGTCAGTGTTCTTAACTGCTGACCCATCTCTCCAGCCCAAGCAAGCACTTCTTGGCATCAGAAAAAGGGCCTGGGTTTGGTGTCTGCAGATTGGATGGATCCCTAGGTTGGGCAGTCTCTGGATGGCCTTTCCTTTGGTCTCTGCTCCACTCTTTGTCTCTGCATTTCTTTTAGACAGGAGAAATTCTAGGCAAATATTTTTAAGGTGGGTGGATGGCACTATCCCTCAACTGGGGATTTTGAATAACCCATGGATGGATATGGCCTCTCGCTCCTCTTTGTTGGATATTTCAGCCAATGTCATCCCTGTTGGGTCCTGGGAGTCTCTTGCTTTCCTGGCATCTTGGACTTTTTAGTGGCTACCCCCAGTTCCCCATCTCCCACTGCTACACACCGCCATTCAATTTCTCATCTTCTGTACTTCTCTCTTGTCTTCACATACCTGATCCTGCCTCCCATTTTTTTCTCTCCCTCATCTCTCCCTTTTAGGTCCCTCCCTCACTCTCTCTCCTGTGATTAGTGTTATTTTGTTCCCAACTTTAGGAATGTGTTCTAAAGAAGTCATTTCAAATGAAAACAAAAGTTGATAGGCAAGATTTTCTCAGTAACAGTTTATACTTACCCCAATTAAAATACCTGATCAGTAATATATCTTCAATTGCAAGTCTAATTTATATTATATCTGTATTGTTATTGCATGGGATTCATATACTAACTTTATATAAAAAAAATCAAGAGACACACTTATCCTTGGTCTTCAGGTTATGATAAGCCTGAAATAAACTGTTGAATTGGATAGTTGAGTGGGCAGGATGGTAGGGAAGGAATGTTAGAAGAATTTGAGGGGTACAGTTCAGTTATGTTTATAATTCATTGTGATACATATAAAATTCTGAAAATGAAAATGAAAAACTTTCAAGACTTAAATCAAAATATGGAGGTAAAATAAATAAAGGAAAGTAGGAAATAGGGATTGAGGGAATGGAAGAAAAGGATGAATAGAGGAAGTTAGGGAGGAAAGAAAGGAAAACAAAAAGAGATGAGGGAAAAAGATCATTACATTAGTCATGGCTCTTTTCTCATGCTTCTATTCCTCATAATGTACTTACACATGCCATTTCACATTTTGTTGTTGTGTTATTAGTGTTATTTATTTTTCATGTTTTTCCCCATGATACTCCCAAGGCTTCATGGATTATTATTTCTTCTTCTTCTTCTTAAAGCCCTGCTCCATACTTCAGCTTTTTTGTTTTTTGATTTTTTTTTTAATGTATCCTCTTTGAACCAAGCTTCCATCTGATCATTGTCTAAGAACCTGACTACACCAGAATGAAGATTTTTACACCCAAGTCTTTGTGATACTATTTCTCCTCGTGGCTATGAAGATATGCCTTCAATGGAATCCTCAGCAACCTGGTTTCCAAACATGGCAGAAACTCCCTTTTAGCCTGCATTGAATGTGTGGGATCTAGTCAATAAACTTTACATAGAATGTTGAAATTCAAGCATTTTCTTTTTTTGTATAAAAACAAATGTTCTACAAAGTAGGAAAATCATATCAACTGCCAAGCAATATTATCTTGTATAAAAACTGCATTTTTCCTTCCTTCAGTCTCTGCTCCATAGATACTCTCTGCAACTCCTTCCGTGGGTATTTTGTTTCCCCTTTTAAGAAGGAATGAAATGTCCACATTTTGGTCTTCCTTCTTCTTGAGTTCCTTGTGGAATGTGGGTTGTTCTTCCTGTATTCCAAACTTCTGGGCTAATAACCACTTATCAGAGAGTGCATACCATTTGTGTTCTTTTGTGGTTGGGTTACATCACTCAGGATAATATTCTCCAGATCCATCCATTTACCTAAGAATTTCATAAATTCATTGTTTTTAATAACTGAGTAGTACTTTATTGTGTAGATGTACCACAATTTCTGTATCCATTCCTCTGTTGAGGGACATCTGGGTTGTTTCCAGTTTCTGGCTATTATAAATAAGGCTGCTATGAACATGGTGGAGTATGTGTCCTTATTACATGTTGGAGCATCTTCTGGGTATATGCCCAGGAGTGGTATAGCTGGGTCCAAGCCAGACTAATATAGTTATCTCCTGAGAGGCTCTGACAGTACCTGACTAACACAGATGTAGATGCTCACAGCCATCTATTGGACTGAGTACAGGGTTCCCAATAAAGAATTACAGAAAGGAACAAAGGAGCTGAAGGGTTTGCAGCCCCTTAGGACAAACATCAATATGAACTAACTAGTACCCTCAGAACTCCCAGGGACACAACCACCAACTAAGGACTATACATGGTGGGACTGATTGTTCTGGCAGCATGTGTATAGTAGAGGATTGCAAAGTGGATCATCAATAGGAGGAGAGGCCCTTGGCCCTGTGAAGGTTCTGTGCCCCAGTGTAGGGGAATGCCAGGACCAATAAGTGGGAGAGGGTAGGGTGGCAAGCATGTGGAGGGGTAGGCAACAGGGGTTTATTCTTGTTGTCTTTGTTTGTTTGTTTGTTTGTTTGTTGGAGGGGAAACTGGGAAAGGAGAAATCATATGACATGTAAATAGAGAAAATATCTAATAAAACAAAAAAACAAAACAAAAAACCCTGCATTTTTCTTATAAAAGTGATCATTTGCAACTACAAACATTGCCAGTTTTTACATATGCATCATGAAGAAAAATAAATGAGAGTAAAAGTAACTGGACAGGTTAGCAGTTGTATTAATTCATTAGGGCTTCTATACCTCAAACTTAGTATCCAAAACCAACCAAAAAGTATTCCAATTTTAAGAAATAGATTCCCCAAATTGAAGTTTTAGCTATGTCTTAGTTGGGGTTTCTATTCCTGCATAAACGTCATGAACAAGAATGAAGTTGGGGAAGAAAGCATTTATTCTATTCAGCTTATACATTCACATTGCTGATCATCACCAAGGGAAGTCAGGACTGGAACTCATACAGGGCAGGAAGCAGGAGTTGATGCAGAGGTTATGGAGAGATGTTATTTACTGGCTTGTTTCGCCTGCTCAGTTTGCTTTGATATAGAACCCAAGACAATCAGCCCAGGGATTGTGTCATGCACAGCTGGCCTTCCCACCTTAATCAATAATTAAGAAAATGCCTTACAGCTTTATGTTATGGAGGCATTTCCTCAAGGAAGGCTCCTTTCTCTGTGATTGTGTCAAGTTGATACACAAAACTAGCCAGTAAAAGTTTTTTAGTTTTTTTTTTTGTTGTTGTTGTTGTTGTTTTGTGTTTTTTTCTTTTTTTTTTTTTCATCTGAAGTCTGTCAGAAAAAGTCTGGAAGACTTTTGCATCCTGCTTACTTCCTGGGTGAGCCATAATTAGGTCTTAACATTTCCTGATTTGAGGTCGTCTCATTTCATTCTCTGCCTCTGTTGTAGTTCTACATTCTTTCTGTCTAATGTTTCTTTTTTCACTCTAGATAATGGCCCAGTTAGAGTAGAGCAAGATCTCAACATATTGCAAGTATGACTTTACTTTGCTGCTTTTATCTGTCTTCATTCTGTTTCTAAACAAGGTCATATAAAAAAGATACTCTAACATTTATAAACTTAAAATCATTCTGAAGGACCTGTACCTAGAGTCAATCCTCTGCCACAGGGCTCCAGAGACAAATAGCTCCAGAAGAGAGCTAGCTGCCCAGGAATGCAGACAAGCCTGTTTGATCCACCACTGCTGCTCAGAGGAACCTGCCCAGAGCTCTCAGGACACAGGAACTGAGGAGCAGCCTAAGACAGGAGCCTTCCAGTTTCCATCTGCTCTGAGAGCTGATCCTGTGCCGCAAAGCAATATACACAAATATTGCCAGGAGATTGCTGGTCTCCAGGAGTGCAGACAAGCCTGTGAGTGCAGGTAAGACCACCACATCTCTTCAAATTCCTGGTCCAAGGAGGATCCTCCCAAAACTATCAGGACACAGTAACCAAGGATCAGCTGTGGATAGGATGCTTCTGGTTTCTGTCTGCATCCCAGAGCTGACCCTGTACCACAGCTCTCCATCACTAAATTCCTCCCAGAGAAAACTGGTCTCCAGGAGTACTAACACATAGACTTGCAGGAAGGACAAAACATGGTCAGAGACAGCAAGACCAGCTAACACCAGAGATAACCAAAGGTGAAAGGCAAGCACAAGCACATATGCAACAGAAACCAAGGCCACTTGGCATCATCAGAACCCAGTTCTCCCTCTACAGTGAGCCCTGGTTTCCACAACACACAAGAAAAGCAAGACTATGATTTAAAATCACATCTCATGATGATGACAGAGAACCTTAAGAAGGACATAAGTAACTCCATTAAAGAAATACAAGATGATACAGGTAAACAGGTAGAAGACATTAAAAAGGAAACACAAAAATACCTTAAAGAATTACAGGAAAACACAATCAAACAGACAAAGAAATGTAACAAAACCATTCAGGATCTAAAAATAGAAGTAGAAACAATAATGAAATCACAAATGGAAACAACCTTGGAAAAAGAAAACCTAGGAAAGAGATCAGGCATCATAGATCAAGCATCACCAACAGAATACAAGAGATAGAAGAGAGAATCTCAAGGGCAGAAGATATCATAGAAAATATTGACACATCAGGCAAGGAAAATACAAAATGCAGAAAGCTCCTAACTCAAAATATCCAGGAAATCCAGCACACAATGAGAAGACCAAACCTAAGGATAATAGGTAAAGAAGAGAGTGAAGATTCCCAATTAGAAGTGCCAGTAAATATCTTTAACCAAATTATAGAAGAAAACTTCCCTAACCTAAAGAAAGAGATGCCCATGAACATAACAAGAAGTCTACATAACATCAAATAGATTGGACCAGAAAAGAAATTCCTCCCATTACATAATAGTCAAAACACCAAATGTACAAAACAAAGAAAGAATATTAAAAGCAGTAAACGTTAAAAGGTCAAGTAACATATAAAGGCAGAATGACCAGAATTACACCAGACTATTCACAAGAGACTATGAAAGTTAGAAGATCCTGAGCAGATCTCATACAGACCCTAAGAGAACACAAATGGCAAATATACCCAGAAAAACTCTCAATTACCATAGATTGAGACACCAAGATATTCCATGACAAAAACAAATTTAAACAATATCTTCCCACAAATCCAGTCTTACAAAGGATAATAGATGGAAAATGCAAACACACGGAGGGAAACTGCACCCTAGAAAAAGCAAGAAAGTAATCTTCTTTCAACAAAAGCAAAAGAAAATAACCCCACTTACATAAAAATGACAAAAATAATAGGAAGTAACAATCTTTTTTCTTTAATATTTCTTAATATCAACAGACTCAATTCCTCAATAAAAACACATAGACTAACAGATTGTATGCATAAATAGGACACAGAATTTTGCTGCATACAGGAAACACAACTCAGTGTCAAAGACAAAAACTACCTCAGAATAAAGGGCTGACAAACAATTTTCCAAGCAAATGGTCTCAAGAAATAAGCTGGAGTAGCCATTCTAATATCAGATAAAATCTGCTCTCAACCAAAAGTCATCAAAAAAGATAAGAAAGGACACTTCATACTCATAAAAGGAAAAATCTACCAAGAAGGACTCTCAATTCTGAACATCTATGATCCTAATGGAAGGGTACCCACATTTGTAAAAGAAACTTTACTAAAATTCAAAGCACACATTGGAACTTGCACAATAATTGTGGGGAACTTCAATACCCCACTTTCATCAATGGACAGATCAGGGAAACATAAACTAAACAGTGACATAGGAAAACTACAGAATTTATGGACCAAATGAATTTTATAGATATCTATAGAACATTTCATCCTAAATCAAAAGTATATGCATTCTTTCTCAGCATCTCATGGTACTTTCTCTAAAATTGACCATATAATCTGTCAACAAACAAACCCCAACAGATATAGGAAGATTCAAATAATCCCTTGCCTCCTTTCAGATCACTATGGATTAAGGCTGGTCTTCAAAAGCAACAAATTACCAGAAAGTCCACATACACATGGAAGCAGAACAATGCTCTGCTCAATGATAACTTGGTCAAGGAAGAAATAAGAAAGAAAACAAAGACTTTAGAATTTAATGAAAATGAAGGTACAGCATACCCAAACTTATGGGACACAATGAAAGAAGTACTAAGCATGCTAAACTCATAGTAGCATACGTTAGTAGCTTAACAGTACACCTGAAGGTTCTAGAACAAAAAGAAGCAAATACACCCAAAAGGAGTAGATGGCAGGAAATAATCAAATTCATGGCTGAAATCAACCAAGTAGAAACAAAAAGAACTATACAAAGAATCAACAAAACCAGGAGCTAGTTCTTTGAGAAAATCAACAAGATAGATAAACCCTTAACCAGACTAAATAGAAGTAACATAGACAGTATTCAAATTAATAAAATCAGAAATGAAAAGGGAGATATAGCAACAGAAATTGAGGAAAATAAAAAAATCAACAGATCATACTAGAAAAGCCTATACTCAACACAACTGGAAAATCTGGATAAAATGGAGAATTTTCTATAAAGATAACAAATACCAAAGTTAAATCAGGATCAGATAAGCTATCTAAGTATTCCCATAACCCCTAAAGAAATAGAAGTCTTCATCAACCAAAAAAACCCAGGACCAGATGGGTTTAGTGCATAATTCTAGCAGACATTCAAAGAAGACCTAATACCAATACTTTTCAAACTATTCCACAAAATAGAAACAGAAGGCACACTACCCAATTAGTTCTATGAAGCCACAATTACCCTGATACCAAAACCACTTAAAGACCCAAGAAAGAAAGGACTTCAGACCAAATTTCTTTATAAATTTGATGCAAAAATACTCAATAAAATTGTTGTCGCCTGAATCCAAGAACACATCAAAATGATCATTCACCACAATCAAGTAGGCTTCATACCAGGGATGCAGGGATGGTACAATTTATGGAAATCTATCAATGGAATCCACTACATAAACAAACTCAAAGGAAAAAAAAACCCACGTGAACATTTCATTAGATGCTGAAAAAGGATTTGTCAAAATTTGACATCCCTTCATGTTAAAAGTCTGAGAAAGATCAGGAGTTCAAGGTCCATATCTAAATATAGTAAAAGCAATATAAAGCAAACCAATAGCCAACATCAAATTAAATGTAGAGAAACTTGAAGCAATCTCACTAAAATAAGGTACTAGGCAAGGCTGCCCTCTCTCTCCCTACCTATTCAATATAGGACTAGAAATTCAAGCTAGAGCAATTAGAAAACAAAGGACAAATTGAGGGCAAAGGACACAAATTGGAAAAAGAAGAAGTTAAAATGTCACTATTTGAAGATGTTATGATAGTATGTTTAAGTGACCCCAAAAACTCCACCAGAGAACTCCTATAGCAGAAAAACAACTTCAGCAATGTAGCCAGATATAAAATTAGCTCAAACAAATCAGTAACCTTCCTAGACTCAAAGGATAAATAGGCTAAGAAAGAAATTAAGGAAATGTCACCCTTCACAATAGTCACAAACAATATAAAGTATCTTGGTATGACTCTAAACAAACAAATTAAAGATCTGTAAGACAAGAACTTCAGGACTCTGAAGAAAGAAATCAAAAAAGATCTCTCAGAAGATGGAAAGATCGCCCATGATCATGGATTGGCAGGATTAATGTACTAATAATGGCCATCTTACCTGAAAGCAATCTACAGATTCAATGCAATCTCCATCAAACTCCCAACTCAATTCTTCACAGAGTTATAAAGAGTAATTTGCAAATTCATTTGGAATAACAAAAAACCCAGGACAATGAAAACTATTCTCAACAATAAAAGAACTTATGGGGGAAACAGCATCCCTGACCTGAACGTCGTGGTATTGGTACAATGACAGACAGGTAGATGGAATAGAACTGATGACTCAGAAATTAACCCACTCACGGACTATCACTTGATCTTTGACAAAAGAGCTAGAACCATCCATTAGAAAAAAAAAGACTGCATTTTCAAAAAATGGTGCTTGGTTAACTGAAGGTCAACATGTAGAAGAATGCAAATTTATCCATCCTTATCTCCCTTTACAAAGCTCAAGTCCAAGTGGATTAAGAGCCTTCAAATAAAAACAGATATGCTAAAGCTAATGGAAGAGAAAGTGGGGAAAAGTCTAGTGTGCATGGGCATAGGGGAAAAGTTCCTGAGCAGAACACCTATAGCTTATGCTCTAAGCTAAAGAATTGACAAGTGGGAGCTCATAAAATTGCAAAGCTTCTGTAAGGCAAAGAACACTGACAATAGAACAAAGGGGCAGCCAACAGATTGGGAAAAGATCTTTACCAATCCTATATCTGATAGAGGGATAATATCCAATATATATACAAAGAACTCAACAAGGTAGACTCCAGAGAACCAAATAACCCTAATAAAAAAAATGGGGAATAGAGCTAAACAGAGAATTCTCAACTGAAGAAACTCAAAGACCTCAGAAACACTTACAGAAATGCTCAACATCCTTAGTCATCAGGGAAATCCAAATCAAAACAACCCTGAGATTCTACCTCACACCAGTCAGAAAGGCTAAGATTAAAATCTCAGGTGACAGCAAATGCTGGCAAGGATGTAGAGAAAGAACACTCCTCCATTGCTGATGGGATTGCAAGCTGGTACAACCACTCTGGAAATCAGTCTGGGAGTTCCTCAGAAAATTGGGCATAGTACTACATTTTCACAGCTTTACCACTCCTGGGGATATACCCAGAAGATGCTCCAACATGTAGAAAGGACACAAGCTTCACTAGGCTCATAGCAGCCATATTTATAATATCCAGAAGCTGGAAGCAACCTGGATGTACCTCAACAGAGGAATGGATACAGAAAATGTGGTACATTTTCACAATGGAGTCCTACTCAGCCATTAACAATGACTTCATGAAATTCGAAGGCAAATGGATGGAACTTGAGAATATCATCCTGAGTGAGATGACTTAGTCACAAAGGAACAAACACAGTGTGTACTCATTGATAAGTGGATATTTGCCCAAAAGTTTGAACCCAAGATTCAATTCACAGACCATAGGAAGCCTAAGAAGAAGGAAGACCTAAATGTGGATGCTTCAGTGTTTTTTAGAAAGGTGAACAAAATACTCACAGGAGGAAATATGGAGACAAAGTGTGGAGCAGAGACCGAAGAAAAGGCCATCCAGAGACTGCCCCACCTGGGGATCCATCCCATATCTGGCCTCCAAACCTGGACCTATTGTGGATGCTGGGGAGGATTTGACGTTAGAAGTCTGATATGGTTGTCTTCTGAGAGGCTCTTCAGTAGCCTGACAAATACAGAGGAGGAAGCTCTCAGCCAACCATTGGACTGAGCACTGGGAGGAGTTAGAAAGGAGACTGAAGGAGCCGAGGGGGTTTGCAGCCCCATGGAGGGAGCAACAGTGTCAAAAAGTCAGACACCCCACCCCCGGAGCTCCTGGTGACTGAACCACCAATCAAAGAATACACATGCAGCGACCCATGGTGCCAGCCAAAGATGGCAGAAGATGGCCTAGTTGGACATCAGTAGTAGAAGAGACCCTGAGGGTGTAGTGGAATGCCAAAGTGGGAGGAGGGGAGTGGGTGGGGAGAGCACCCTCATAGAGGCAGGGGGAGGGGAATGGGATAGGGGGTTTCTGAAGGGGAATCCTGGAAAGGGGAAAATATTTGAAATGTAAATCCAATAAAAATTATTAAAAAAAATAAAATCATTCTGAAGAGCTAGTCCAGCCCATAACTATCTCCCTTATGGACTTTCAAAGTCAGAGTCATTCATGAATCTTCCTAAATAAACTGCCAAATTCATCTATTTATCACCATATCACCAATTCTAAATGTATTAAATATTTTTAACAAACTCATATAAATTAAATTTGGCCAAACTCAGAAATGTTTCTTATCTATTTTCTATAAAATCAAATCTTAAGTTACATGATTTCAAAATATAATGAGAAGCCTAATAAAAATATGCTTATTCTAAACAAGAGAAATTTGATAGACAAAAAGCTATGTATGATAATTATTTTGGATTCATGACAATGTAGAAATTACTACATTTGAACTCCTGAAAATAGTATTGGTACTGGGAGGTCTGCCTTGTGTGCCTACTAGGAGGACAGTTTCTTATTATTTGATTTTAAAATGCCATCTCTGCCTTTCTCACACCACAGTCTGGGAATCAATTCTTCTACTTCTGAACTGGGCCTTTGTCTCTGGAATCTATGTGTTACTTACATTTTGACAATAAGGTGAGATGTCTGTAAAAGTCCATGTCATGAACGCTAATTTGCTTCATTGTAGTGTGACTGTGATGGTGCAGAGCATCACAGCAAAGTCTGAGGCTGAAACAATGTTGGTCATTTCAGGAGAACCAGAGAGAGTGAATCAGGGGATGACTCCTGGGACAGGGTAAATCTTTCAAGGACACCCTCCCAGTGATCTATGTCCTCCTGGGCAGTTCTGGATTTTACTTCCTAATACTCTTATATACTCATGAAATATAAATTATCAATGAGCTAGGTGAATGTTTTTGTCAGAACTTTCATAAATCAGTTATTAGTCACTTATTCATCAAGACTTTGACAAATGAGTTTTGGGGTGTTGATGTTTCATAGTCAATTGCAAAAGAATATTTTGTAAATTTAGCTCTGTCTCTGACCTTTCCATATAGGCTGGGAAAAAAGACTCACTTTTATCTGAATCAGTATAACCTAAATCCCTATGATCACATGTTATTGTCCTTGAAAGTGTGTCTCTTTCTACGTAAGAATATGAATCATTTTTATTGAAGCAAGGTTCCTTCCCACACTAACTCAATATGATCTCATTGTCCTTTCATTTACAACGGCACTATTCCCAAGAAATGTCATATTCTGAAATTGCCAAATCAACCTTGTAAATCTTCCACATTCAGCTTAGCAAGACGTTTCTTCCTAGCTCTACTAAAATGGTTGATTGATCCCATTAGTCACACATTTAATCTCTTTGGTAAATGGATGTCCAGACATAGCTCTTGCCTGTTATAAGAATATACTAAATGAGTAAACTAAAATGTTTCAAAACCTTCAATAATTGTTCCTTTTTCCTTAAACATAACTTTATTTTTTCTTTTTTTCTTATTACCATATAAGAAAAATGAAATTTTGCTTTCTAAATTTTACTTGAAGTCCTCCCAGAAAAATATGTAATTCTAGTGCTTACAAGTGTAAAAGATTTTCATTTACAGTGAAGTTTTGTAACAGTTAAAAGTGTGTGGCTGATGAGATCCTATGGCTGATGGGCAACTGTGGTTCCTTTATCAGTGCTAGTGCCTCAGAGCATTCCTCTACATATCAATTGGGATGGATCAAACTTTAAGTATGAAGTATATTTTCTTTGGAACCTGTACCCATTATCAAGAATGCAAAACTAAGAACCAAAACCAAGAAAAACAAAACAAAACAAAACAAAACTGAAACAACAAAAACTTACTTAAGTAAAGCCAATATAAGCAATTGATAGCCTCTTATTCTCTAAGAGTGCTAATTGGTCAATCCAGTGTTTCTTCCTGCTCACAGCAGGACTCTTATCTTCTGTAGCAATTACATTGTTTATTATATTTTTGTAATGCCTCTTCAAAATCAATTTTAATTTTTGGATTAACATGGTCATGTATATTTTTTATTTTTGTTAAGTGACCAAAATGTTTTCTGCCCTCTGCCTTCTACATAAGATATTTCAGGAATTTTGACACTACGACAATACCACATTTCCTAGGGCTTCTGTAAACAATTAACATTAAATTTTTCTCTAAGTAACCCAAGTATGTGACCTCACATTTTTAGTGGCAAACTTCTCAATTAAAGATGTTAGGAGGCTACTGTCATTCTGAAATCTTTGGGTTTGTATATGCATGTGTGTGTTTATGTATGTCTTTGGTTTTGTTGCTGTTGTTGTTTTTAAACCTACTTTCCTTTATATTTAGTGGCAGTTGGCATCCTTTAGCATTCCTTTGTTTTATTGGGATCACCATAACCTGAGCCTCTATGATCACATTCTATGGTACCTGTATGTCTGGTATCTGTTGGCATAGGTATGCACATCATTTGTATTGATGTAAGGTTCCCACCCTACCTCAAGACAACTTCTCTACACATTCATCTGCAATGGTATTATTCTCAAGTCTTGTCAGATCCTTAAATAATAGAAGGAATACTTCAAAACATATTTATTTGAAGGTAGAAATAATAATACTATTTCAGATGAAATACTATGCAAATATATCTTGTAGAGGAATTTAAATCTAGCAACTTGACTGCTCTGACCAGGGATAGCATCCAAATATATGGTCTGATGGAATGCAGACACACCATACCTTCATCCTTTTAATCCCTCTGTGATATATAGCTTTAATCCCTCTGGCTGAAATATAGACATACCTTTAGTAAATGACTTTAATAGCAAACAATAATATGTAATTGAGGGACAGACAAAATGATGAATCAGAGAATAATTTGACAGAATGAGTTAGAGATTGGATATGCCTAATTCTCATGAGAACAGAGAGAAAAGAAAGGCTACTTAAAGGTAAGTTCCGAGAGCTCAGTTCTGCTCTTGGTCAGTCAAATTAAGTTTAGTTTGGTGCAGTTCAGATAAGTTCAGATGAGGTGAGTTCCAAGCAGAGAAGTTCAGTTCATTGATGTCAGAGGTAATCTTTCTAAGAAGAGCAATTCAGTCAGAGCCAGGAGGAACCAATTTGAATCAGTCAACTGGGAGAGGAATTTAAGCCAGAACAACTGAAGTAAATCAGCCAGCAAGAGTTCCGAAAGAGCTGGAAAGGGTGATTTCATTCAGCAGTAAGACGTGGAGGTTGAAACATTTTAGGCTTAGGTTAGCAAAGGCTGGAGGTTGAAATCTTCTAGGTCCAGGCTTGCAGAAGATTAGATTGTATGGAAGCAAGACCTTTCAGGCCTAGGCCTAGGGTTGATAACTACAGAGAAGGAAATGCTCTAGGTTCAGCCAAAGCCATTGTAAAGCTTAGGTATGACTCTCATATTATCTCATTATAAATCCGATGAAATAAAAGTGACACACACATTTGCATTCTCTAAATGTAATAATGCCATAGTAGTTATTATTAAAGGAGGTATTTCACACATATGTATTATACTGATTTTGATGGCTAATATTAATTCTCAACTTGAGTACATATGGAATCGACTAAATCACAAGCTAAAGGGGACTAATCTGAAAATGTTTTTGAACAGATAATTTGTAACAGATAAAACTTACCCTAATTTGGCACATTCTGGTGAAGGCTCAGATACATGAAACGGAATAATGCCACTTTCCTTTTTGCCTGCTTGCCTTCACACTTAATAGTAAGGTCACCAAGCTGTAACTGGGTGGTTGCTGTACCAATGTTGGAACCAACTTCTTTGGAATTCCGATGCAGGATGAAAGCATCTCTGCAGGAATCCTCTAAGTCTTAATTGGGACAATTACAGCCTCTGGCTTTATCTACTGAACAACTACAAGATTCTCAATCTTTCCAGTACTAGTCACTCATTATAAGACTACTTGGACCACATTCTGTAAGTCAGATGTCAACCTAATAAATCCCAGTATGTGTGTGTGTGTGTGTGTGTGTGTGTGTGTGTGCATGTGTGTGTGTGTGCATGTGTGTGTGTGCATGTGTATTCAGTTTTGTTCTTATAGAGAATCCTGACTAATATATTGAGAAAACATCCTTTTAATTTTTCATGATTTTATTACACAGCTAATTTTCAAAACTGAATGTTTTTCTTCCTCCTATAAATAAATCTTTGTTTTTTGATTTTTAAAAAATCCATTATGCTCATGCTAAGCTTTTTATATGGGAAAATGCCCTGACAATTGTCATCAACATTCAATCTTTAGCACAAACTGAAACATGTTAAATAATGATATTTGCCTTAAGAATATTTTGATTTCTCTGGCTTGAGGACTTCTGTGAATGACAGAATGAATTGTTTAATTATAAACTAGGTCCATAATGCTCATCATAATATTCACAGTGGGCAAGCTTATATTTTATTCTGTCAATTCTACTTTAATTTGAAACAAAAATCCTCAAAATATCACTGTTATAAATATATGAATATATTCATAAAGATTAATATTCCTTAGTTATTACAATATTATATCCTCTGAGTAATAAAACCATATTTAATTGGTTCACTTATTTATTAGAAAATAGCAAGCCTAAGGGTTATTAAAATTTCCATCCTGAAGTTATAATATAAACTAAATTAGTAAGTTTAAATATATTTCTTTTGAAATGCATATGACAAAATGCATAAATTATACTTTGTAGTTAATCATATGCATACCTTAATAAATAATATATTGTTTCAAAAATCTGATAACAAATCAAAGATACTCTATATTACTTCATTTCTTCTGTTAAAAATTTCCTATTGTTGATATGTGTTATATAGTGTTTCTCTTGAGGGACCAGTATTGATATATTCATTAACATATGTCCAAAGTTATCATGAGAAATAACTGCTACTTTTACATAGTTCTATATATTTCACTAAATGTATGCCATATATTTAGTGTAACAGAATATATAATGTTACTGTACATTCTAGTCATCTCTTCACTGTCTGATGATTTCTCCAGAAAAAAAATCTTGCAGATGATATAATATAATGTGCATATTAGTTACAAAAGTTCACCTGACCCTCCTTTCTATGAAACTTCCTACTCCATGCAGAGTTTAAACTCACAAAACTCAAGTCTCTGTCTTACAAGCATCTAGGATTTTAGACAAATCTATGAGGCTTGCTTAAATTTTCATTCACCCTGCTATATATTCCTCCAAGTTTATTTACTCTAGAGAACACAAATACTAAATTTATAGATTTCAAACTATAACAAGCAATATTTGTGTTATTTCAATTATTTAAAGAATTATTTGAATCTTAGTTTACACTAGTTCAAAATGAAAACTCTAAAAATGTGATTTTAAAAAAAAAATACTTGCAAATAACAAAAATAACATGACAGGAAAAAACAATCATATAAGTGACACTTATACAAACCAAATTTTTTATTCAGTCATCAGCAGCTGGATGACTATATTGATTCAAATTATTTGCTAAAGTAAAAAAAGCAACATTTAAAATTAATGCTTAAATATATCTGAACTAAGGTGTTGTGTTCTTTAAGCTTATGTCCAGGATTAAAATATCTGACTTATATGACAATTCTGTTTTGTTTTGTTTTATTTAGTTTTGAAAATCGTCCAAACTAATTTCCATGATCGCTGTGTCATTTTGCCACCGCCATCAGTTCATGGAGACTTTTTTCTGTGTATCTTTTCCAACACTACCGTCAGAGTTGTTGATAATTGTCATGCAGACTTGGATGAAATGGTATCTCAAACTAGTTTTAATGTGAATTTCTCAAGGGGCAAGAACTAATAAACACTTTATAAAATAAGTATTGACCACTTGTGGTTTTTTGTTTGTTTGTTTCTTTGTTTCTTGTTTGGCTGGTTTTAACTTTATTCAGTTTGCTTGCCTACTTTTTGTTTGGCAGTTTGGTTTGTTGGTTCTTAATTTCTGCAGTTATTTGTAAATTCTGGGCTTCAGCATCTTGTCTGTAGCACAGTCATTACAGAATTGTCTCCATTCTATTGGCTCTTATTTAACTCTGCTGAGTGTTTCCTTTGGAGCTCCTTCTGTTGATATATGGGATTAGTTGATGTATTATTTATTTTTGATTAAGGAAGGTTTTGAAAGATATACTCTGTTTCCTTTTAGAAATTTTGGGTTTCTTTTTTTTCCATTTTATTGAAAAGAGATTCTTTTGTGAAGTAATATATTTTAATTTTTGGTTTTCCCTAACCCTAATGCTCCTAGTTTCTCCAAACTTCCACTCCCATCCAGGTCCTTCCCTTTCTCCTTCTATATCTCATAAAAAATTAACAGGCTTCTAAGAGATAATAATAAAATACAAAACCAAAACAAATAAGAAGACTAGCAAAAACTGTCACATCAAAAATGTACAAGGCAGCCCACAGAAAAAGAAAAAGAAAGAAAAAGTAAAATGATCCAACAAAAGACACAAGAATCAGAGGTCCATTCATCTGCACCCTCAGAAATCCCATAAAAGCACAAAACTGGAAGCCGTAATAAGGAACACTGAGGACCTGATGCAGACCTTCGCAGGTCCCATGCATGCAGCTTCAGTCTCTGTGAGTTTATATGAGCTTTGTGTAAGCTGATTTACAGGGTCTTGTTTTCTTGGTGTCCTCCATTCCCTCTGGCTCATACACTCTTTCCACTTCCCAGAGACCCATAGCCAGACATTATATATAGAGAAAAAGAAATACCTTGAAATATTCAGCCTTAAAAGGATGTCTCCATCAAAATTCTGCCCTCAGACTTCAGAAATTTTAGTTTTTAAATTAAGGTCTCTGATCAATTTTGAGTCTATATTCATACAAGGTGAAGTATATACATCTAATTTAATTCTTTAGCAGGTAGAATACAGTATCACTAGCACCATTTGTTAATTAAGCTAACTATTTTCCAAAGCATGTTATTTTTGTTTCCATTGTCAAAAATTGAGCTGTGATAGCTTTGCCATTTTATCCCCTTTCAGATCCTCTATTCTATTCTCTTGACCTACCAGTTTTTTTTATTAAAATACCAGTGCATCTTCATCACTGTAGCTTTACTATATAATTTCTTTTGGGTATTGCCATCCAAGAAGTAGTGTTCATTCTACTGAGAATGGCTTAGGCTACCTTTGGTCTTTGGTGACTCGTATATGCTGTGTTTTCTTTGTTGTTGTTGTTGTTGTTTATTTACATGTCATATGATATATCCTTTCCCAGTTTCCCATCCAAAACAAAAACAAAAAACAAAAAACAAAACAAAAAAAAAACAAAAAACAGCAACAAGAACAAACCCCTGTTCCTTTCCTCCTCCTCCCTCCCCCTGCTTGCCCCACCCCACCCTCTCCTGCTTACTGGCCCTGGGATCCCCCTACACTGGAACATAGAACCTTTACAGTACCAAGGGCCTCTCCTCCCATTGACGACTGACTTGGCCATCCTCTACTATACATATGCTGCTGGAGCATAGAGGCAAAAGGTAGTGTGGAGAAGGGAGATGGGATGGGACAGGTTGTGGAGGGGTAACCAGGAAGGGGAATAACATTTGAAATGTAAACAAATAAAATAATTAATATATACATATATATACACACATACATATATATGTATATATACGTATATAGTAGATATACATATATGTATATAGTAAATTTAACTCCTCTTCTTTCAGGGCACCAGTTCCTCCTAATAGTAATTTGTATTTGTTGCATGAACAAATACAAATATTGATTGTAAAATTCAATGTATAAAAATACTTGACATATATATGTATATATATGTATGTCTCCTCTCTCCAATGAAGGTGTGACAAAACCATACAAGTATGCCCACAAGGCATACCTGAAAATATTTCTTTGAAACTTACTTCTCACCCAGCTCTCAGAAAACAGAAGCAGGCAGATCTTTGTGAGTTTGATGCCAGCACTATATATAAAGTGAGTTCCAGAACATCAAAGACTGTTTCACAGAGAAACCCTGTCTCCAAAAAAACCAAACCCAACCAAACAACAACAACAACAACAAAAATCCCTTCACTTCTCGTTCGATTCTAGGTTGTATCAATTGACAATTAAATCTTACCATCATTCTTTTCTAAAGTTCATCATGAAAACCTACATATAACTAATATTATATAGATCCTAGTAGGTCCAAAGTTATATCAACTCCCTTTTGTGAATATGCAGAACCCCCCTCATAAATTCCATACTCTTTATTTCTGTTTTGTTTCCTTCCTTCCTTCCTTCCTTTGTTCCTTCATTCTTTATTTCTTCCTTTTTTCCTTCTTTTTTTCCTTTCTTCCTTTCTTCCTTCCTTTCTTTCTTTCCTTCTTTCTTGGAAGAAACGTTATCTAGTCTGCAGGTATTAAAATCCTACTTTCTCTATGGTACCTGTAATATTGTTTTTGCTTTTCCTTCACTATGTTGTAAACCAGTTATATTTCAATTACAGACACATAATAATTTTACTTGAAACTCAATTAAAATAAAGGATACAATCTCAATCTTGTATTTTCATTCGCAAGAAACAAATATTTCTGTACAACATTAAAACTTTATAAAAAGAAATAGTAAATACAAATATAAACATATATTATGTATTTAATATATATACATATGCATGTATTTATACACATATATATGCATATGTATACATACACACTACAAATATGCATATTCAGTAAAGTCAACAGAAAGATGGAATTACTACAAAAAGTTGAATTTCTTTTTAAATAGAATTTGGTCCTACCAACTAATTTGTTTCTTCTAGTTTAAGTGCTAGAGCTAAATCATGTTTGACTGAATGCTAGATCTATACCTTTATGTTACTGAAAGGGAAGCTGATGTTTGTACCCTTAATATTTTGGATACTTCTATAACCTACAGTCAAATATTCATGATTATATTTTGCATAGATTTGCTTTATTGGTTAAAATTTCTGGAGTTTTCCATTTGGCTAATTTTTTGTTTTATTTTATTTTATTTATTTATTTTTTTAGATTTTTTTTATTTACATTTCAAATGATACCCCTTTTCTGGTTTCCCTTCAAAACAAAACAAAACAAAACAAAAACCCTGTTTCCCTCCTTCCCTCCCCCCTCCCCCTGCTCACCAAACCACCCCCTCCTGCTTCCTGGCCATGGCATTTACCTACTCTGGGGTATAGAACCTTCACAGGGCCAAGGGCCCCTCCTCCCATTGATGACCAACTAGGCCATCTTCTGCTACATATGCCCCTGGAGTCGTGAGTCCTACCATGTGCACTCTTTGGTTGGTGGTTTAGTCCCTGGGAGATCTGAGAGTACTAGCTAGTTCATATTGTTGTGTATTCTAAGGGGCTGCAAACCCTTCAGCTCCTTTGGTCCTTATTCTACTTCCTTCAATGGGGACCTTTACCTCAGTCCAATGGATGGATGTGAGTCTCTACTTCTGTATTATTCTGACACTGGCAGAGCCTCTCAGGAGGCAGCTATACCAGGCTCCTGTCAGCCAGAACTTGCCTACGTCCACAATAGTGTCTAGATCTGATTATTGAATATGGAAAGGATTCCCAGGTGGAGCAGTCTCTGGATTGTCCTTCCTTCAGTCTCTGCTCCATAGTTTGTCTCTGCAACTCTTTCCATCTGTATTTTGTTACCCCTTCTAGGAAGGATCGAAATATCCACACTTTGATCTTCCTTCTTGAGTTTTCTTTGGTCTGTTAATCGTACTTTGTGTATTCCGATCTTCTGGCTACTATCCACTTATCAGATAGTGCATACCATGAGTGTTCTTTTGTGATTGGGTTACTTCACTCAGGATGATATTTTGTAATTCCATCCATTTGCCTAAGAATTTCATGAATTCATTGTTTTCAATAGCTGAGTAGTCCTCCACTGTGTAAATGTACCATGTTTTCGGTATCCATTCCTCTCTTGAGGCACATCTGTGTTGTTTCCAGTTTCTGGATATTATAAATAAAGATGCTATGAACATAGTAGAGTCTGTGTCCTTATTGCATGTTGGAGCATATTCTGGGTATATGCCCAGAAGTGGTATAGCTGGGTCTTCTGGTAGTACTATGTCCAATTTTCTCAGGAACTGCCAAACTGATTTCCAGAGTGGTTGTACCAGCTTGCAGTTCCACTAGCATTTAAGGAGCGTTCCTCTTTCCTACAACCTCGACAGTAACTGTTGTCACCTGAGTTTTGGATGTTAGCCATTCTGACTGATGTGAGGTGGAATCTCAGGGCTGTTTTAATTTGCATTTCTCTGATGACTAAGGATGATGAACATTTCTTTAGGTGCTTCTCAGCCATTCAGTCTTGGTCAGTTGAGAATTCTTGCTTAGCTCTGTACCCCATTTTTAATAGGGTTATTTGGTTCTCTGGTATCTAACTTCTTGAGTTCTTTGTATATATTGGATATTAGCCCTCTATCAGATATAGAATTGGTAAAGATCTTATCTCAATCTGTTGCTGATTTGTCCTATTGACAGTATCCTTTGCTTTATAGAAGCTTTGCAATTTTATGAGGTCCCATTTGTCAATTCTTGATCTTAGAGCATAAGCTATTGAAGTTCCCTTCTGTAGCCCGTGCAGTCGTCTCGCCAGCAAGAAGACACGCGGACACACTAGGTTCCTTCTGCAGCAATGTTTTATTGTCTCCATCCATAGGGAAAAAGGGTCGAGCCCAAAATCCGCACTGCTTATATACACCACAGTGCGGCGTATCTGCCCACAGCGTGGCGTGTCTGTTCATGATTGGCTGTTCGCTCATTACCCTACATAACGCCCCGGGATGGGCCGTGACATGGCGTCCTTTTCACTCCATGTACATATGCAAACAGTTGTCCACTAGGAGTTAACAGCGGAAGTAGGTGCCATCCTGCCATGGCGAATGCCTCTCAAGATTCACGGCTCCCCACACCCTTCAGGAAATTTTCCACTGTGCCCAAATGCTTGAAAAATTTTCCCACTTTCTTTTCTATTAGTTTCAGTGTATCTCTTTTTATGTGGAGGTCTTTGATCCACTTGGAGTTGAGCTTTGTACAAGGAAATAGATATGGATCAATTTGCACTCTTCTACATGCTAACCACCAGTTGAGCCAGCACCATTTGTTCAAAATGCTATCTTTTTTTTTTTTTATTGTTGTTTTTATTTACTCCTCCAAGGATTCTGCTTATTATTTTTTTCCATGTTCTTTAATTTTATTAGATATTTTCTTTATTTGCATGTAAATTTCTCCTTTCCCAGTTTCCCCTCCAACAAACAAACAAACAAACAAACAAAAACAACAAAAACAAACCCCTGTTGTCTCCCCCCTCGCCATGCCTGCCACACCATCCTCTCCCACTTATTGGCCCTGGCATTCCCCTACACTGGGGCACAGAACCTTCACAGGGCTGGGGTCCTCTCCTCCTATTGATGAATGAATTTGCAATCCTCTACTATACACATGCTGCCAGAACAATCAGACCCACCATGAGCAGTCCTTGGTTGGTGGATGAGACCCTGGGAGCTTTGAGGGTACTAGTTAGTTCATATTGTTGTTGATCCTAAGGGGCTGCAAAACCCTCAGCTCCATAGGTCCTTTCTCTAATTCCTTCACTGGGGACCTTGTACTCAGTTCAATGGATGACAGTGAGCCTCTACATCTGCATTAGTCAGGTACTGTCAGAGCCTCTCAGGAGATAGCTATATTTAGGCTGGTTTGTCCTTCCTTCAGTCTCTGCTCCAAAGTTAATCTCTGCAACTCCTTCCATGGGTATTTGGCTCCCCTTTTTAAGAAGGAATGAAATGCCCACCATTTGGTCTTCCTTCTTCTTGAGTTTCTTGTGGTTTGTGGTTGTTCTTCCTGTATTCCAAACTTCTGGGCTAATAATCACTTATCAGTGAGTGCATACCGTGTTTGTTCTTTCGTGATTGGGTTACCTTACTCAAGATGATATTCTCCAGATCCATTCATTTCCCTAAGAATTTCATAAAATTTATTGTTTTTAATAGCTGAGTAGTACTCCATTGTTTAGATATACCACAATTTCTGTATCCATTCCTCTGTTGAGTTGTTTCCAGGTTCTGGCTATTATAAATAAGGCTGCTATGAATATGGTGGAGCATGTGTCCTTCTTACATGTTGGAGCATCTTTTGAGTGTATGCCCAGGAGTGTTATAGCTGAGTTCTCTGGTAGAACTATGTCCAACTTCCAGAGGAACCCCCAAACTGATTTCCAGAGTGATTGTACCAGTTTGTAATCCCACCAGCAATGAAGTAATGTTCCTCTTTCTCCACAACCTCTTCAGAGTCTGCTGTCACCTGAGTTTTTTATCCTAGCCATTCTGACTGATGTGAGGAGGAATCTCAGAGTTGTTTTGATTTGCATTTCCCTTCTTGAGTTCTTTGTATACATTGGATATTAGCCCTATATCAGATATAGGGTTGGTAAAGATCTTTTCCCAATTAGTTGGTTGCCGTTTTGTCCTATTGACAGTGTCTTTTGCCTTGCAGAAGCTTTGCAACTTTATGAGGTCCCATTTGTCAATTCTTGATCTTAGAGCAGAAGCTATTGCCGTTCTCTTCAGGAAATTTTCCCCTGTGCCTATTTGCTTGAGGTTCTTCCCCACTTTCTCTTCTATTAGTTTTAATGTATCTGCTTTGATATGGAGGTCCCCGATCTACTTGGACTTGAGCTTTGTACAAGGAGAAAGGAATGGATCGACTTGCATTTTTCTACATGTTAGCCTCCAGTTGAGCCAGCACCATCTGTTGAAAATGCTGTCTTTTTTCCACTGCATGGTTTTAGCTCTTTTGTCAAAGATTAAGTGACCATAGGTATGTGGGTTCATTTCTGGGTCTTCAGTTCTATTCTTCTGATCAACCTACCTGTCACTGTACCAATACTATGCAGATTTTTATCACAATTGCTCTGGGTAAGCTTAAGGTCAAGGATGGTGATTCCACCAGAGGTCCCTTTATTGTTGTGAATAGTTTTTGGTATCCTAGATTTTTTTGTTATTCCGGATGATTTTGCAAATTGCTCTTTCCAATTCTGTGAAGAATTGAATTGCAATTTTAATGGGGATTGCATTGAATCTGTAGATTGCTTTCAGCAAGATGACCATTTTTACTATATTAATCCTGCCAATCCATGAGCATGGGAAATCTTTCCATCTTTGAGGTCTTCTTCTATTTCCTTCTTCATAGACTTGAAGTTCTTGTCAAACAGATCTTTTTACTTCCTTAGTTAGATTCACACCAAGGTATTTTATATTATTTGTGACTATTGTGAAGAGTGTTGTTTTCCTAATTTCTTTCTCAGCCTGTTTATCCTTTGTTTAGAGGAAGACCAAAAATTTCCTTGAGTTAATTTTATATCCAGCTACTTTGCTGAAGTTGTTTATCAGGTTTAGGAGCTCTCTGGTGGAATTTTTGGGGTCACTTAAGTATACTATCATATCATCAGCAAATAGTGATAATTTGACTTCTTCCTTTCCAATTTGTATCCCTTTGATATCCTTTTGTTGTCTACTTGCTATGGCTAGGACTTCAAGTATAATATTGAATAGGTAGGGAAAGAGTGGGCAGCCTTGCCTAGTCCCTGATTTTAGTGGTATTGCTTCAAGTTTTTCTTCATTTAGTTTGCTGTTGGTTACTGGTTTGCTGTATATTGCTTTTACTGTGTTTAGGTATGGGCCTTGAATTCCTAATCTTTCCAATACTTTTATCATGAAGGAGTATTGGATTTTCAGAAATGCTTTCTCAGCACCTAATGAGATGATCAAACTTTTTTTTCCTTTGACTTTGTTTATATAGTGAATTATGTTGATGGATTTCCATGTAGTGAACCACCCCTGCATCCCTGGGATGAAGCCTACTTGATCATGATGGATGATCATTTTGATGTGTTCTTAGATTTTGTTTGCAAGAATTTTATTGAATATTTTTGCATCAATATTCATAAGGGAAATTGGTCTGAAGTATTCTTTCTTTGTTAGGTCTTTGTGTGGTTTAAGTATCAGAGTAATTGTGGCTTCATATTAGGAATAGGGTAGAGTACCTCGAATTTTTTTTTTGTGGAACAGTTTGAAGAGTATTGGTATTAGATCTTCTTTGCAGGTCTGATAAAACTCTGCACTAAACTCATCTGGTCCTGGACTTTTTTGGGGGTGGGAGGAGACTATTAATGACTGTTCCTATTTCCTTAGCAGATATGGGACTCTTTATATCATTTATCTCATCTTGATTTAACTTTGGTACCTGGTATCTGTCTAGAAAATTGTCCATTTCATCCAGGTTTTCCTGTTTTGTTGAGTATAGTCTTTTGTAGTAGAATCTTATGATTTTTTGGATTTCCTCAATTTCTGTTCTTATGTCTCCCTTTTCATTTCTTATTTTGTTAATTAGGATCCTGCTGCTGTGCCCTCTAGTTAGTCTGGCTAACGTTAGTCTGGTTTATCTATTTTGTTGATTTCCTCAAAGAACCAGCTCCTAGTTTCGTTGATTTTTTGTGTAGTTCTTTTTGTTTCCATTTGGTTGATTTCAGCCCATTGTTTGAATATTTCCTACCTTTGACTCCTCTTGGATGAATTTTCTTCTTTTTGTTCTAGAGCTTTCAGATGTACTGTCAAATTGCTGGTGTGTGCTCTTTGCAGTTTCTTTTTGGAGGCACTCAGAGCTATGAGTTTTCCTCTTAGGACTGCTTTCATTGTGTCCCATCAGTATGCATATGTTGTGGCTTCATTTTCATTAAACTCTAGAAAGTCTTTAATTTCTTTCTTTATTTTTTCCTTGACCAAGTTATCATTGATTATAATGTTGTTAAGCTTTCACATGTATGTGGGCTTTCTAGTGTTCATGTTGTTATTGAGGAGCAGTCTTATTCTGTGGTGATCTGGTAGGATGCAAGGAATTATTTCAATTTTCTTGTATCTGTTGAGGCCTGTTTTGTGACTGATTACATGGTCATTTTTGGAGAAGATACCATGATGTGTTGAGAAGAAGGTATATCTTATTGTTTTAGTATTAAATATTGTATAGATATCTGTTAAATCCACTTGTTTCATAACATCTGTTAGTCTCACTGTGTCTTTGTTTAGTTTCTGTTTCCATGATCTGTCCATTTCAAAGAATGGGGTGTTGAAATCTCCCATTATTATTGTGTGGTACAATGTATGTTTTGAGCTTTATTAAAGTTTCTTTTATGAATGTAGATGCCCTTTTATTTGGAGAGTAGAATTTCAGAATTATGAGTTTATCTTGGTAGATCTTTGATGAGTATGAAGTGTTGCTCCTTAATTTTTTTGATCACTTTAGGTTGAAAGTTATTTTATTTGATATTAGAATGGCTACTCCAGCTTGTTTCTTGTGACTATTGGCTTGGAAAATTGTTTTCCTGCATTTTATTCTGAGGTAGTGTCTGTCTTTGTCACTGGGGTGGGTTTCTTGTATGCAACAAAATGTTGGGTCCTGTTTACATACCCCGTCTGTTACTCTATGTCTTTTTTGTGGGGAATTGAGTCCATTGATATTAATAGATATTAAGGAAAAGTAATTTTTGCTTCATCTTATTTTTCTTGTTAAGAGTTGGAATTCTGTTCATGTGACTTTCTTCTTTTAGTTTTGTAGGAAGATTATTTTCTTGCTTTTTCTAGGACGTAGTTTCCCTCCTTGTGTTGGAATTTTCCATATATTATCCTTTGAAGGGCTAGAGTAATAGAAAGATATTGTGTAAATTTGGTTTTGTCATGGAATACCTTGGTTTCTCCATCTATGGTATTTGAGAGTTTTACTGAGTATAGTAGCCTGGACTAGCATTTGTGTTCTCTTAGAGTCTGTATGACTTCAGCCCAGGATCTTCTGGCTTTCATAGTTTCTGACGAGAAAGCTGGTGTAATTCTGATAAGTTTGCCTTTATATATTACTTGAGCTTTTTCCTTCACTGCTTTTAATATTCTTTCTTTGTTTTGTACATTTGGTGCTTTGATTTTTATTGACGGGAGGAATTTCTTTTTTGTTCCAAACTATTTGGAGTTCTGTTTGCTTCTTGTATGTTCATGGGCATCTCTTTTTTTCTTCTATAATTTTTACATAGTTTTCTTTTATAATTTTGTTGAAGATATTTACTGGCCCTTTAAGTTACAAGTCTTCACTCTCTTCTATACTTATTATCCTTAGGTTTGTTCTTCTCATTGTGTCCTGGATTTCCTGGATATGTTATATTAGGATCTTTTTACATTTTACATTTTGCGTTTTCTCTTTCTGTTGTGTCAATGTTTTCTATGGTATCTTCTGCACCTGAGATTCTCAATTCTATCTCTTGTATTCTGTTGGTGATGCTTGGATCTATATCTCCTGCCTTCTTTCCTAGGTTTTGTTCAATTCCTTTTCTTGTTTGGTTGTGTTTTCCTGTAATTCTTTAAGGGATTTTTGTTTTTCCTCTTTAAGGGCTTCTAGCTGTCTATCTGTGTTCTCCTGTAATTCTTTTAGGGATTTTTATGTTTCCCCTTTAAGGTTTTGTACCTGTTTACCTGTGTTCTCCTATATTTCTTTAAGGGAATTATTTATGTCCTTCTTAAATTCTTTTTTCACCAAAATGAGATATGAGTTTAGATCCAAATCTTGATTTTCCCATATATTGGAGTATACAAGACTTGTTGTGGTGGGAATACTGAGTTCTGATGTTGCCAAGTAGTATTGGTTTCTGTTGGTAAGATTCTTGGGTTTCCTTTCACCACCTATTAATCTCTGGCATTAGATGTTCTTGCTATTTCTGACTGGAGCTTGTTTCTCCTGTGACTCTGTATGCCTCTGTCAGCACTACTGGGAGATGAGCTGCCCTGTGGTAACACCTGTGAGTGGAAGGCTCTGGATTATCTGTCCCTCCTGGGTACAGATGAATGAATAAAAGACCCTGTCTCAGTTGCTCTGCAGTTTCTGTGGCCTGTGCCTCCTGGTTGGTAGCGCCTTAGAAAGTCAACAGAGAGAAAATGTTGATATTGCCTGTGTCCCGGGGTCAGAACACTGTCTGGAGTTCTGTTCTCCTCTCGCAGGAAATATTCACAGAGGGCTGTGAAACAGGTGCACCTCTTGGCTGTAGATGGAGTTAGAAAGGGTCCTGTCCCACCTGCTCTGCCGCTTCTGAGGCCTGTGCCTCCTGGCTGGTCCTGCTTTAGAACATCACTCAAGTGAAAATTGCATTTCATCTTATTGGGATCTAAATGATACTATTAAGCTCCATGTGGAAGATATTTCGAAATTTTTATATAAATGATAGAAGTATACTTTTTCTGAAAATATCTCTTAAATTCTGCAATATATATTACTTGAATGAAATTGCTAAATTCTCTATACTTGTTCTTTATTTATTTACATTTTACAATGTATTAGGGTATTTTATTTGCTTACTCTTAATTATATGAATAGATGTGATGTTGTCCTCTAGTTATAGATTCCCTATATTTCCCTTCTTACAGCTTTGTGATAAAGAACATAAATCAAGTTTCAAGAATTTTGAAACAACTCCACGATTGGTCTCAAAAGAATACAGTACTCTAATATGCAAAATTCTAAGTGAAACTTGACCTTTGTCCTTGATGATAATTTCATAAATATATGGTATTAGATGGAAAACTGATTTTGCCCTTGTAATTAGTTAATAATAAGATGATATTAGTAAAGGAAGATTATCGATATAGCGTAACATAATCAAAATACATCTTAAAACCAAAGGTTTTGCTCCACTAGGTCAGAATCATTTGAATAATGAAAAGAATACTACACATTGGTGTTAACTGGGAAGATGGAGAAAATCAGATGCCATGACCAAACAATGACCTCTAGCAGATGAGGGACCCCTATCATCCAGAAGGAAACAGAAATCAAATTAGTATGCACTGAAAATAACATCAAAGCTTCAAGTGACCTTGAAGATGATCTTCTCTCCACAACTTCCAGATACTCTCTAAGTTTTGTTTACTCCTTGAAATATTCAGTATATGTTCACTTATTTCATTCCAACTTAGAGTTTTATGCACATATGTATATTCTGTCATTCTTTAACAGAATTGCATTAGTTTCTTTCACATAAATACAATTTTTGTGTTTGTCTTCCATAAAAACAGAAGTATTACAATAAATGAATTCTAGAAAATTTTAAGAACTTGTTTAAATATAGTATCCAAAATATAAAAAATGCATGGGTGGTCCAAGTAAAACATGATTACATTAACAGGTTCAATCTTGGCTTTAAAAATAACATGGGTCAGGGCTAAAGAAATAGAGGAATTGTTAATAACACTGCTCTTGTAGTAGCTATGATGCAGTTCTCAGTATTTACAGCATATTTCCAAATCATATTTAACTAGAGTCTTAATATACCCAAAACATTCATAGCACCTACAGCACACAATACACATCAAATAATATAGACACGCACACACACACACACACACACACACACACACACACACACACACACACATAAAACATATATAGTAATCTTAAAACACACACACATCCCTGAGCTGTGATTGAAGTGAATTTTGACTGGCCTATGTGGAAATAGAAAATCATCATCCGATACCCTAGCTTCTAGCCAAACTGACTCCCTTCATATCTTACATGATTTTTTATGTGATTTACATAGCCATCCCTGGAATCTCATTGCAACCTTACTGATGAATCAGTAGCAACTATCTCCAAAATGACATGTCAAACTCTCAGATGAGCCAAGAAGAGTAACAATGAAGGAGAAACTAAACAGTGATCAGTTAATATGAGAGTGCTAGATATATATCCCAAAACGTTGAAACGTATTTACATATATATTCCCAGACATCAAGCCAGAGATAAATATAATCTAACACAGAGCTAGAACCAAAGCCAAGTCTAGAATTACAGCAAAAGTTAGAGCCACAATGGAAAAATGATTCAGAGCCGGTTGTAGAACAAGAACAAGACACAGATCCAGAGCTGTCTTTAGAAGCCAAAAAGACAAGAATGTGAGTATCCATCACAGAGGATCCCACAGGGGAGAAACTACCTAGGAACTGGGGTAGAAATGTAAGACATTGCAATTGTGAGCTCTGTCCTTGTGTAATATCTAGTGTTGCAACCTATAACATCTGTAATATCAAGTTTCTTACCAGGAGAAATCTGGGGTTAAATCATAATACCCTGAACACCAGTTTAACAAAGGAAAAATGACACACCACCCATACTACACCCATACTACAATCTTATGTCCATAAAACAATGCAAATACTACCACTAAAAGAGGAAAAGTTACATAAAGTATGTAAAAACAATTAATTTTAATACAAGTGTATTTAGTTAATTAATCCAGCAGCTATATTTCTTTATTTTTGCAAGTCATCAGTAACCACACAGAGAAATGAAGATTTATTTCAAGTTGAACCTCAATATCGCTTGGTACTGAGTTATATGAATCTATAATTTGGCTACCTCTGAGCCCCACTCTTATGATACTTGCAGTTTTTTTTTCTAGTTTTCTTTGCCTCAGATGTTTCTTCTCAAGTTGTCTTATTGGACACACTCTTTGTGGCAATTGATCTGAATTTTTTCTCTCTGTCTCTTCTTCAATTGGCTGGCAGAAGTCTCCACCCTATTCACACTTCTCCCAAAACATTGAGTGATTAGCCTTTATTGACAAGGCAGAGAATAAATGGTAAGAACTATTTACAGAAACCTGAAATAGGAGGCTCTAGACATAAACATTACATGCCATGTCCAGATTAAATCAAGATATGACTGGCAGAGAAATTAGCGTGTGAAAATCACAAGGATAGTAATTTCAGCATGCACAAAACATTATGCTTACAAAAGTAAAATTAATATAACTGTAAGGTATATAAATTATGTGTAAATATATATTATATGTATATATAAATCATGTATAATATATACATGTCATAAAATATATAACTTATACATACACATATACATGTTATACATATATATGTTTCAATGAATTATACATATATATATATAATACCTGATGTTCAAATATTCATATAATAACACAAGTAGCATGTAACAATGTAAAACCAAGAGAACTTGCTTCTTAACCACTAATCTCAGAATAATGATCTGAAATGAGGTGATTCTGGATACAATTCCAGATTGATAATTCAAAGTAATGGTTACAATTGTATTCATATGGACTCATAAATACTAAGGAAGAACCAATCTGGAATGCAGTGATGAAAGGTTCAATAAATCTGGATGGAAAGTTTGCCAATAGAAAGGAATATAGGAACAGAAAATGTCAGTGGTTTAATAAAATGTAGAAGAGTCATCATGTTTATTTAAGAACACTGAAAACTGTTTTTAAATATATGAATAGAACTCCTGGTATCTTTTGAGGCATCAAGGAAAGAACAAATATGTGAATTACAGGTATAGACAAAAGGCATCCATATCAAAGTATCTATTTTTTTTTTTTTGATACATGGTTTCTCTGTGTAGCCCTGGCTGTCCTGGAACTCACTCTGTAGACCAGGCTGGCCTCAAACTCAGAAATCCGCCTGCCTCTGCCTTCCAAGTGCTGGAATTCAAGGCATGTACTGCCATTGTCTGGCCTCTAAAATATTTTTAAGTGTCCATGGAAAAGCTCACAGGTTTGACCACTTACTTCATAAGCCTGAGTTCAATTGATAGAGCTCACATAAAATGGAAGACAATTAATGATTCCATAACATAGTCCTCTGTCCTATAGAATACATTTACTCCATATATGTACATGGTATATGTGTGTGCCCCCTTCCCAATATTAAAAAATAAAAACTTATAGAAAAGCTGTGGTAGCATACACCCTTAATTCCAGAACATGGACAGCAGTGACAGTTGGTTTTCTCTGAGTATAAGGACTACAGAGACAGTTCCAGAACAGCTAAGGATAGACAAAGAAACCCTTCCAAGCAAAAATGGGGGGCATTTAAAAATTATAGTGAAAGATATAATAGCTGACCTCTCTGAAGAAATTATAAAAAGAAGAACATAGAATTTTGATTTTACATTCAGAAAGACACAACAATCAATGAAGAATACTATATTGAATAAAACTGTCTGGTGTGATTGAAGAAGACAGAAGAGAATTCCATGATTGAAACTAGGTTAAATTATTTTAATTTTTCATACAGAAGACAAAGAAGGAATTCTTTGGTCTGAGGAGGGGGATAAATATATCAAAAGTTATGAAGAAAAATGATTTTATTTTATCATTTAGGCAAATGAGAATTTATAAAATATCAGATACTCAAAATTAGGAAAGTTCTGGAAATGAATACACAACTTTAAATACTAACAGTGAACAGTACTGGTATCAGTTCCTCAATCTAACAACAGACTAAAATTGTATTATAAAAAGTATATTTAATTAATAATAAAAAGTTAAATAAATAAGGTCCTATTGTTTTGCTGCCTTTAAGTATATAACTCATCATGAAATACAAAAACTACTCTAGGGTGATTAAGATTGAAAGAGGATTTTAAAAAAATGGACCTGAAACAAGCACTTAAAGAAATGTTCAACATCCTTAGTCATGAAGAAAATGCAAACCAAAATGACCATGAGATTCCACCTCACACCAATAAGAATGGCTGAAATAAAAACCTCAGGTGACAGCACATGTTGGTAAAGATGTGGAAAAAGACGAACACTCCTCCATTGCTGGTGGGATTGTAAGCTGATAGAACCATGCTGGAAATCAATCAGTCAGTTACTCAGAAAATTAGAAAGAGTTCTACCTGAAGACCTAGCTATAGAACTCCTGGGCATATACCCAAAGAATGTGCCACAATACCACACTATTCATAGCAGCCTTATTTATAATATCCAGAAGCTAGAAAATCAGAGTCCCTCAACAGAGGAATGGATACAGAAAATGTGGTGCATTTACACAATGGAGTACTACTAAGCTATTAAAAACAATGAATTTATGAAATTCTTAGGAAAATGGATGGATCTGGAGAATATCATCCTGAGTAAGGTAACCCAATCACAAAAGAATACACAGGGTATGCACTCACTGATAAGTGGATATTAGCCCACAAGTTCAGAATACCCAAAATACAATCCACAAACCATAAGAATCACAAGAAGACAAAATTGTGGATACTTCATTCCTTCAAACTATGAAGCAGAGACTAAAGGAAGGACAATCCAGAGACTGCTCCAACTGGGAATCTTTCCCATATTCAATCACCAAACCCAGACACTATAGTAGATGGCAGCAAGTGCTGGATGACAAGAGCCTGATATAGCTGTCTCCTGAGAGACTCTGACAGAACCCAACTAATACAGAAGTAGAGACTCACAGCCATCCATTGGACTGAGCACAGTGTCCCCAGTGAAGGAGCTAGAGAAAGAACCCATTGGAGCTGAAGGGTTTCCAGTCCTTTAGAATGAACAACAATATGAACTAACTAGTAACTGCAGAGCTCCCAGAAACTAAACCACCAACCAAAGAGTACACACGGTGGGACATATGGCTTCAGCTGCATGTGTACCAGAGGATGGCCTTGTTGATCATCAGTGGGAGGAGAAGCCCTTGGTCCTGTGAAGACTCTATGCCCCAGTGTAGGAGAATGCTAGGGCCAGGAAGCAGAAGTGGGTGGGTTGGTGAGCAGAGGAAAGGAGCAGGGGATAGTGGGTTTTCAGAGGGGAAGTGAGGAAAGGGGATAACATTTGAAATGTAAATAAAGAAAATATCTAACACAAAAAAACCTCAGTGAATTAACTTGGAATATGCCTAACAATTAAAGGTAACACCCTTACAATGACATTTTCAGACACTCAAGCTGAAGACACAGAGAAAAAGACTTCTAATTATTTTGGAATTGAATAATTAATACTTGGAATAGTTGTCTTTCCAAAAGAAATTTAAAAATTTAATGCACTGCCCATCAAAATTCCAGTGCCATTTTTCAAAATAAAAAAAAAATGAACAAAAGAAAATTTAAATTCATTTGAAATGCAAATTCTTCCTGAACTGAAACATAAACTGGATGTATCAAAGAATATCAAGAACCTTTTAAACATCACCAATTTGTTTGCTAGTAGAATAGTATACATATTGAACACTGGAGCAGAAAAAAATCCAATATATACATATACTCATGCAGATAAAACAACCATAGTTTTAACAAACTTTACAGAAACATTCACTGGATAAAATCAGGCAAAAAGGATGGTTTTACAAGCACTGTTTATGTGCTTATGGAAGTAGGATACTAGGCACTTACATCTTAACTTATAAAACAAACAAAAAGAAGCCCTGGAAACTTTCAAACGATTCAAAAGCTTTAATGCAAAATCTGAAACTAAAACATGTAGAGGAAAACATTCACAATGTAGATAAGAATACAGACTTTCTAAATGGCAATTCAGTTAATCAGAAAATATTCATTGACAAGTAGGACTTAAGAAATTAAAATATTTGAGTAGTGTAAAAGAGACTGCTAAGTAAAGAGTAAGTGTACAGAATGAGAGAATATTATTTAACACTTAGACATTCAGCAAAGAATTACTGTTTATAATGTACAAAGAACTCAAGAAAGCAACCACAAACCCAACAATTCAGTCAATAAAATGGACAAGGAAATTAAACAGAAATTTTTTCATAGAAATTTTGAATATAAATTCGCAATAGGTTGTTTTTAGAAGTTGTTCCATATTCTTCCCATCAAAAGATTCAAGTTAAAACTGTTTTTTAATTCTATCCTAATTTGTCAGAGTGGCTCTCATCAAGAAAACAACTGACAGCAAATACTGACAAGATTTCCTTGCTTTTGCAAGTGTAACCTGGTGAAGCTACTATGGAAAATCTAAATCTAAATTCCTTTAAATATAATATAGGACTACAATACAACTCATCAGTATCATTCCTGAGTTTATACCAAGCACTCATAGCTTCTTCCAGAGGTGTCTCAATTTCCATATCCAATGTCTTCTAACCACAATAATCAAGAAATTCAATCATCTGACAAGTCCATCAATACATGAATGAAAATGTGATGCATATATACAATAAGATTTTATCCAGCTATGAAGTAAAATAATACATAAAATGTGTGAGAAAATGGAAGGAACTTGAAAATATTTTGCAACTCAATATACAGCTGAGCTTGAGCAAAGCCAGTTGTAAAGAATGTCTTTAAATGCAATGAGATTTATAAATTTGCCACAAGGGGGAGGAATTAGAAGAGGGGATAGAACACATAGATAGAAGCAAGAGGTACTGGGCATCTGGGGTGACATGGCTCAGGTGAAGGTAGGGTTGAATTGGGAGGGGGAAGAGCAACTGATTGAGTTAAACTTAGGATGCACAAAAGAATCTTATGATGAACTATTAATTTGTAAGCGGTTAAAATAACATTTGAAAAGTAAGAAAATTTTAACAACATGGGTTTATTATGCTGTTCTCAAAAGTCATAAGCTATCTTAGCACCATATTTAAATACCTCTTCCTGAGATGTCGTGAAGGATACCTGAGATGAACCCAGAACAATATATGAGTGCTGTTGCTCTTGAATGTCCACCAAAACCAGAAAGTGAGAACCAGTTAGTAATGACATACATTTGAATTGTAGGACATTAAAGAAATGAAGTTAGAACTGTACTGGAAATAGTCTGCTGGCCTCTTTTTTGTGGTGTCAGAGAGGGTTGTATAGGCTGCTGGGAAACAAAGGACATTAACAGTCTTATCCATGTATGGATTCTACATACCATATCAACAGGCCAGGCATATGTGCTCACTATGCAACAGTGAAAGGCATCAAGGTAATAAACCACTTTCTGACTGAATTTAATGCCCATTGTACTGAAAGAAAATCATTCATGACACTGTAAACTTCTTCAGAAGGCACTGTTCCTAGGGGAGAGGGGTGTTACTGATATTTGCTAAATGGACATGTTGTCTAACTGCAAGAAAATATTTATGTTTATGCCCACATATTAACTCTTCCAGTCTTAATAAGAGTAGTGTCCTTATATAGTAGTGTCAGGGAAGGCAGAAATTCACAGGTCAAACTTAAGAGAAAAAGTGATTGCATACTGTACTGTCCTTCAGGAAAGAGCTATATCACTTACTCCAAGACTCAGGGTATACTGTGGCAGAGAAGAGAGAAGGAACATATTAGGCATAAGAAAAAAAGAAGGAAGAAAAGCTATTATTTGCACTTGGCATAGCTATTACACTTATGAATTCATAATAGCTGTGGTTACCTGTACAATACCTGAATAACAATGCAACTGTCAATAATCTTTTATAGAAGAATGAAAGAGTCTAGTGAGGTTTCACCCTCCCTGAGGATTTAGAAAAGAGTAATAGTTTCTGGGGGAGGGGAAGTAATATTCGTTATTATAACCACTGGCATACATCCCTTCATCAAATAAATAACCCTGCTCATATAACCAACATTAATTAAATGAAGGGGGTCAAACACACAAGAAGTAAAGAAATAAAAGATATGAAGGTAGAAAAGTGGTCTCAGAGGAGTTTTTACAGTAGCAGAAATAGGCAAGGAGAAAATGATGCGGTAAATATAAGAAAAGTGTTTTGTGTTTGTGTGTGTGTGTGTGTGTGTGTGTGTATGTGTGTGTGACAATATGAAACAGAACTTTTTTTGAAAGTTTCTCAATAAACTATTAAAGTCCTATTAATAGCATTCAATTTATTTTTAAACTATCTCTTATTTTTTAAGATTATAACATAATTACATGATTTTCCCCCTTCACTTTATTTTCTTCAAACCCTTCCATGTACCTTTCCTTGCTATTTTGAAAACTCATTATTTGTGGTGTGTGTGTGTGTGTGTGTGTGTTTCTCTACTCTTGGTTTTACTTGTGCTGAATTATTTACTGTCTGTGCTTTTGGTGTAGTCAACCTTGTTGTGTCAGAGTTTTCCTTTTACTATGTTGTGTAGGGCATAATTTGTGGTTAATTAATGTCTAAATGTGGTGTTGTCATGGAATATCTTGTTTTCTACCTCTGCGGTGATTGAGAGTTTTGTCTGAGCTGACATCTGTGTTCTCCTAGAGACCTTCTTCCCAGGCCCTTCTGGCTTTTGCAATCTCTGTTGAGAATTTGGGTATAATTCTGATATGACTGCTTTTGTATGTCACTTGGCATTTTTTCATACAGCTTTTAATAGCCTCTGTTTGTTCTGTTATATTCAGTGTTCTGATTATTATGTTGCAGCAGAATTTTTTTCTGGTTCAGTCTATTTGGTGTTCTTTATGCTTTTTGTGTATTTATAGGCATATTTTTCCTTAGGTTTAAAAACTGTTATTATCTTGTTGAGAGTATTTTCCAGACTTTTGAGCTGGAAATCATCTGCTTCCTCCATTCCCACTCATCTGGGGTTTGGTTTTTTAAGAGTCTCAGATTTCCTGGATGTTTTGTATCAGGAACCTTTTAGATCAACGTCTTCTTTGGCCAATGTATCAAAATCATCTTCTTCTTTTTTTTTTTTTTTGTCTTGGATATTTTCTTTCTATAGTATCACCTGCACCTCATATTCTTTCTTCTATCTCTTGTATTCTCTAGCTAACTCTACTACTGTCTGTAGTTTCTGCTCTTTTACCTAGGTTTTCCATCTCCAGGATTCTCTCAGTTTGTGTTTTCTTTATTGCTTGTATTTTCATTTTCAGGTTTGGAACAGTTTTATTCATTTCCTTTACTGATTATATTTTTCTTTATTTCTCTAAGGGATTCATTTCTTTTTTTCTATAAAAGGCTGTGACATTTCATTTTATAAATTTGGATTTAATATCACGTTTTTATGCTTCACCTGTGTTAGGATATTCCGGGCTTGCCAGGTTTGTAGGAAGATAGCTGGACACTGGTCATGTGATATTGCTCTGACTACTGTGTTCTTATGTTGGCTTCTGGCCATCTGTGTTTGTTATTATAGGTGCAGGTGCTGATTTTTGAGTTTATCTTTGTTGGATGGTGTTTGTTGAATGATTTTTTTCCATTTGCTTCTAGTCTCTTTTGGTCCTCTGACTTGACTAGCCTGGAGTTCTGGTGAGGAGTTCTGTTCCAGGAAGATGTCTCTATTGGGGTTTTTGTTGGTAAAATTTCCTCTAGGGCCCCTATTACCAGTGTGACCTAGTGTCTCTCATGCCTGCATTGTCTCCTGAAAAAGAGTCAGAGTTGTGGGGCAGGAGATGGAGCACGGAGTGTTGGATGCAGTTTATCATTGCTGGGTATTCCTTCAGGAGAGTTGAAGGCTAGAGGCTTGAAGGAGAGTCTTACATGATATCCCTAGAGCCACTGGCCTCTGGTAATGCAGGCAGAGTTGTGGGATATGAAATTCAGCATAAGATATGGGTTGCAGTTTATCACTTTGGGTATGCTTTCAGGTAGTTGGAAGGCATGGGTTTGCTACAGAGTTCTACTTAGAGTCTCTGCCCCTCCTCCAGGAAAGCAGGCAAAGTTGTGGGGTGTGAAATGGAGCATATGGTATGGGGTACAACTTACTGCTATTGGGTGCAGTTTCAGGAGTTGGAGGGCAAGGGCTTAGACTAGAGTCCTACTGGTGTTCCTGGTCCTAGCAGGCCTCCAGAATGGTAGGATAAGTTGTCTCGGTCCAGGTTTTTGGTTTTGGTTTTGTTGTCTACATGATCTATTATTTATTATGGGATACTGAAATCTGTATTTAGGATCACCAGTGTCTCACTGTCCCCAGGTGTCATAATCAGATGGATAGATTCTGCGAGTCTCTGTCTTGGGTGTACGTTTCAAGTTAGTACTCAGTTTTTAGGCTTTGAGTTTATAAACATAGTATCAGTAGTTATAATCACTATCTTTTTATTGCTTCAGTATATTATCATTCCCCCCCCTTTTTTTTAATTTTAGATATTTTCTTTATTTACATGCGAATTTCTCCATTCCCAGTTTCCCCTCCAAAAAACAAAAAAACAAACAAAAACAAACCCCTGTTTCATTTTCCCCTTTAAATTTGGTAGTTCAACAATTTTAACATTTTTAAAATGATTGCTCTTTTAATTAACTTCTAGCTTTAAGTTTTAAGATATCAATTTCTTCTTATATCTTGTGTTTCCAGTAATTCTATTTTTATGAAGTTATTTTACCTTTGGTTTTCCTCATCAATGTAAATAATAGTGACTCTTCTGTTTTTTCTAGTAGACATGAATATTTAGATTTAACATTAAATTGATTTTTCCAATGTTCCCATTTAACTAATTAGACATTGCATTATATTATTTTCAAATATATTTTCTGTTCATTTCCATCATTTAAAATACTTCCTGATTTCCAAATTATATTGTGACTCACAACTTAACAAACATATTGAATGATGTAAAAATATTGGGTTATTTTGAGTTGTCATAGAATTTATTATTTCCATGTTTCAAAATTTTTAAAATTCTTCTTTATACTGTAACATATGGTACAATTAAATGAATATTAAACATGAATTTCAAAATAATATACTGCAACTATTAATTTACATGATGTACAAATGTCAGCTATGCAGAATTTTTCAGGAAAGACATTTAAACATGATCATATCAATATGATTTTTTATCACTATAAAGATACATTTTTTTTAATTTGGTCATAGAGTTTTATATTTCTGACATTATTTCATACTTAGAAACATATATTTCTTATATATGCTAGATTTCTTACAAATATATGAACACCACATCCTGATTTCATATTTGTTGTTTCATTTTAATATATAACTGCCAAATATCCCTAAAAGAATAAAATCTACACAGATTCTGGCCTTAATCTCTTTCAGAGAGTAAACTCTTCATAGATTTTGCAATTGAAGGACTTGATAGCAGAACATAAAGGACAGCAGCTTTAGTAGTATTTTTTTCTATTAGTACTAATTAAATGTATGTGTCAAAAGGTTTAGGAATAGCTGACTTTAAACCTTAAACAGTTGATATTTTTGATGAGTAACATGGCACATAAATGCAATAAAATTATAAAATTAAAAATTAAAGTTAGCAATCATGGCAGGAAGAGGGAGGGTGGGACCTGGGTGGGAAAGGGGAGGGGGAGGGGAAAAGGAGAACATGATCAGGTATTTGGGCATGGGTGGGGTGGGAATGGGGGGAGAGGCAAGAACTCCTGAGGGCCAGTAGAATGAATAGAATTAGGAGGTTGGATATGGGGGCATCCTCCAGAATCTACCAGAGACCTGGGAGGTGAGAGACTTTCATGGCCTTAGATGAAATGCCTAACAGTGGGGAGAGGGAACTTATAGAGTCCACCTCCAATAGAAAGACAGGGCAACAAGTGAAGGGGTGGGGTTGCCATCCCACAATCAAAAACTCTGACCCAAAATTGGTCCTGTTTAAAAGAACTCCAGGGACAAAAATGGAGAAGAAATCATGGGAAAGGAGGTCCAGTGACCTTAACAACTTGGGATCAATCTCAAGGGGAGACTCCATGACCTGACACTATTATTGATGTAATAGTGTGCTTACAGACAGGAGCCTAACATGATTGTCCTCCGAGAGACCCAACAAGCAGCTGTCTGAGACAGATGCAGATATTTACAATCAACCAATGAACTGAAGTTGGGGACCCCTGTGGTTGAAATAGAGAAAGGCTAGAAGAAGCTGAAGAGGAAGGCAACCCCATAGGAAGATCAACCATCTCAACAAACCTAGAACCCTGAGATCTATCTCTCAGACACTGAGCAACCAACCAGGCAACATACACTAGCTGGTCTGAGGCTCTTAACATATACAACAGAGGATTGCCTGGGCTAGCCTGGCCTCAGTGAGGGAAGAGGAGCCTAACCCTGGAGAGACTTGAGGCTTTTCAAGGAGTTGGGGAGGGAGGAAAGGCAACATCCTCTTGGAGACAGGGGAGAGGAGGAATGGGATGAGGGACTGTGGAAGGCAGACCCAGAGGGGGGTAATGAATGAACTCTAAAAAATTAAAAGTAATAAAAAATAGTATTAACTTTAATGTCATTCAGGTTTTTATGTGAAAAGAGTTTCATAACTAACACAGTAAATCTGTGGAATTCAACTATGTAGTACTACTAGAGATCTTAATTCTATTTTCTCATTGATATATAGGGGATTATGATTTTATTTTTATCTTGAAAAAATTCCTATATCCTGAATTAACTAGTGTTATTATGAGAATATAAAACTGGGAATTTGACCAAAACATAGATATCTTTCATTGATTGGTACATATTAATATAATATAAATCAACATTATAGAACATGTAAGTGTTACAGTTTCTTGGCTATTTCCAATTGCAGAAAGTGAATTGTGTAAGGCCATCCAGGGAGGTGTGGCACATTTCTATGTAGGTTCTTGGCCTTTCTGATGAAATGAGTCATTGTCACAGGAGTCCAGTGAGGACAAGTTTTATCTAGAATAATAAGTAGTTGATAAATAATACATGCTGAGAATGATACAGGATTCTAGGATATTATTTTTATGAGTTTAGAGAAATGATAAGAGTAAAAAGTTTAGTGAGCATCATCAATAAAATATTTTATAAGCATGGCAGGGGCACTTGCACACCATTGACAAGAAGCTATGGGACATGAACAACGGAGGCATTTTTCCCTCTATTTTGGTTCTTAGTGCCGCAAATCATATAAGAACATTTTTGGTAAAGTTTAAAAACTGCAGTTCTACTCTTCTGGCTCCTTTTTATGCTCTGGCTTCAACTGCCACTGCTGACCTGCACTGAACTGAGTGAACTCATGAACAAACTCAACTCCACTGCTCTGACTTACTTTACTGACTCCCATTTCTGACCAAACTTACTGAATTCCCCCTGCAATGTTTTTAAGTAGCTGTTCTCCTGAGAGTAGTGCATATTATATTCTGTCAAATCTTTTTCTGATTTATCACTTTCTCTCTCAATTAGATACCATTGTTTGGGATTAAAGGTGTGTATTAAGGAAGTCTCTAAATTCTAGCTGGATCATATGGTAATCCAGGGTGTGTTTGACTTCCAGCTGGGATCACGTGACTTAGTAAGTCTTTGGATATGACTCTTTGCCAGAGCACCCATGCTTATAGATGAGAACTTCTCTAAAAGCAAGCAAGAAATAACCAAATACAGCCAATAACCAAAGAATTCATGAGAATAAAATGGAAAGGTTTTGCAAGGATTTCCACATTGATATTAAAGGTATTCATGTTTTTTTTTTCATAGTAAGAACAGATTATGCCAAAAGATAAGTGATCTCATATCAATATGACAGAAAGCACAAGAGCTTGATATTCAATTTCTCTCTAGGGAATATAAAAGCATAAGATGAATAATATGTATTTTGTCAGGAGCAGGATAGACAAGTTACATGCACTAAGCAATTGAAACTCGCTAGGGAAGGTTCGATGAGCTAATGGTTAGTGGGGTTCTGTGCTGCCACATGCTGTGCTTCAGTCTCAGGAGGTCATAATTTTTCTTTGGAAACACTTCATATTCCACTGACTTTGTATTTTGAAAGTAAACTGTACTTTGTTTATTGGCAATGTACATTTCTTTTTTTTTTTCTTTTTTTGAGAATCTTCCCTTTGATTCCATAACCCAGTTTTAAAACAGGTTCTTCATTACTTAATGTTTGGACATTGTATTTTTATCACCACAATGGAAAAGTAATGTAAGTACTACAATACCAGTAGCTACATCATTCATAGTTCTGGCTGCTAATATATCACAGCTTTGAGAGGCCTCACAATGCTTGTGAATTTTGAGAAAAAAGATCATATAGGAAGACAATAAGAAAGGGAAATTTAAATATCAAATTGGCTATGAGATATTCTGAAAGACCATATTGTTCCATTGCAAAATTTGCAGCTCAGTGTCTAAACTGCCTTCTACTACTTCAGCCCATGCCTTCAACATTGTCACTCTGGGTATCAAACTTCTGTCATATTGACTTTATTTACTCATTCAAACCATACCATTGACATAGTATTATGATGAAATACAAGAAAATTCAAGACTTTATTCTAGGTTTTTTGGGTGTTCATGAGTTCCCATCCACTTAGGAAGTATGAAAATGAAAACAATAAAAAAGCATTACAGATAATAAGAGAAACTCCAAAAAATAAAAACGTTAGGAAATTTGAAAAAAAAATCTATTATTAGAAAAGTAAGCACTTGATCTTGTGTTTTATTTTTCTACAGTGTAAGGAAAAAATATGCTATTATAACTTGGCTCTTATAGAACTACTATGTGAAGTAATGGAAGAGACCTGGCTGGGAATATTTGTGTCTTTTAAGGACAGTGGATGAAATTCAAATATGCAGAATGAACTTCTCAGAAAATGGGTGTTTAATGAGAAGCAACAGTTAGAGAGGAAATGCATCACTCACTGTCAATTAAGATAGAAATTTCTCCCTGCATTCATTACTCTTGTTTCCACGTTTCAATCCTGAGAATGGCTGGTGAGCAAAAGTAATCACTTAGTAGGAGGAGAAAGGCAAGATGAAAGATAACCCGGCAAAAGAATGGTCCCTGTTTCCAAATTTTAAGGAACTGAGATGCTTGAACAAACTCCTCTGAAGTATATGTCAAAAATTAATGTTCTAACTTCTGGAATAAGGCTTTATAGTGTAACATAAAATGACCACTTATTAAAATCGCAATTTATAAAAGTAATGAAAACAATCAAGTTTTCAAGAGATTAAAACCTTTCTCAAACACATTTTAAAGAAGCATGAAATGGCAAAAATGATGTTTTATTGAGTGACATTTGAAAGATATATTTGTTCATCTCCCCTGAATTTGGATAGTTTTAACTTCCTGAAAAAGTTTTCTTTTCATGTGAAAAACATAAAATATGTCTCTGAATTGTTATAAAAACTATTAAATTATTAATATATAAAATTCTAACTATAACATATCTATCATTTTAAATGGCATATATTAATTTAAGCCATAGTTATAATTTTCATTATGGAGTGTTTAAAGTATGCATGATGTGTTTTATCACTTTCAATCTTCGATTGTCTCCCTGTACCCTCCAAGTCTTGGAGATCCCATTTCTCTTTCCAGCTATTTCTTGTTTTTATTATTTTTGAATGTACTTATTGTTTACTGAGAGGACAGGCTTATTGAATTTTATGAAATCTTAAATGGAGCTAGAGTGAATGTTTATTTGTCAAGATATGAACATTTAACCAATGAGGAAAATATGTCTCCTTCCTCCAGTGAAACTTAACTCTGTATAGATACAATTAGAAAAAGGAAGTCCCTGGACCCCCCTCCTTTTACCATTGTTGTGAGGTATCCACCAAAGACGATATCTTGGACCTGGGTTTACACCAATAGAAAGACTTAGTTAACTGGCCAGTGAGTATCCTGGGTGTTACCTTAGTACAGTTTGAAGCCTTTCTAAACAGGGTGGGCAGGCAAGCACAAAAACTGCATTCTGTTTTGACATGCCTCAGTTACCAAGAACATTTATCCAGAAGCAGAATTATGAAAGCCAAATTGTAAATACATTTAAGGATTTTCCTAGAACTATGAACTTGAATGGATTAGGTCTTTGTTCTTATTTTGGTAGGTGTTGCTGATAATGTGCTAGGTTCCATGATCTGTATGGTTTTTCCATCATGGTATCTTTGCGCTAAAGTCTGGGGCAGTCTAGAGGCCTGTTATACCATTATATGTCAATAATTACTTAGTAAGCTGTGACTTTCAATGCACCCTTTCTCACATTCTATAACAAAACATCAACAGACTGAAAGTTGTTCAAGTCTTGTGCCAGATAGCATAACTACTACAAGATTATTAATGCTAGAGTAATATCTTAGTCTAATGATAGAATTATATTTCATCCATCTTCTGCTGTCTCTTACATTCTTTTTTTAATTGCATTTGTTTATTTGTTTATTTATTCACTTTACATCCTACTCACTGCTTCCTCCCAGTCACCCCTCCCAAAATCTTTCTATAACACCCCCCTTGCCCCAGTATTCCCTATCCTGGCAAATCAAGTCTCTGCAGGGAGAGTAACATCCTCTCCCACTGAAGCCAGACAAGGCAGCCCAGATAAAAGAACATATCCTACAGACAGCCAACAAGTTTTGGAATAGCCCTCACTCCAGTTGTTTGGGAACTGCACATCTATTATGTATGTGTGGGTAGGGTTATGTCCAGTCTGTATATTCTCTTTGCTTGGAGGTTCAGTCTCTTGAGAGCCTCAAGGGTCCAGGTTAGTTGACTTTGTTGATTTTCCTATGGAGTTCAGATTCCTTTTGGAGCCAGCAGTAGAATAATAGGAACACCCACAAATGTTCTACCCAAAACTCATCCTGTCTACAAGTGCAGTAGTCACCTCATCTTGAGACCCATCTATGGGTAAGCACTAATCCCTGACACTATTAATACTTTGTTATGTGAGCAGATAGGAGTCTAGCATGGCTGTTCTTGAGAGTCTCCACCCAGTAGCTGACTCAGACATATCCAGACACCCACAGCCAAGCAGTGGATGCAGCTTGGGGACTCCTTTTTTTTTCTTTTGTTATTGGTTATTTTATTTATTTATATTTCAAATGTTATCCCCCTTCCCAGTTAGTCCCCTCTTCCCCTCCTCCATGCCCCCTGCTTCTATGAGAAAGCTCCCCACCCACCCACCAATTCCTGCCTCAGTGCCCTAGCATTCCCCTATGCTTGATCATCAAAGCCTCCACAGGACCAAGGGACCCTCCTCCCCCACTGATGCCAGATAAGGCCATCCTCTGCTCCATATGCAACTGGAGCCATAGGTCCCTCCATGTGTACTCTTTGGTTGGTGGTTTAGTTTCTGGGAGCTCTGGGGGGTCTGGTTAGTTGATATTGTTGTTCTTCCTATGGAGACTCTTATCTCTTACATTCTTTTTGTTCTCTTTCCTGTGATATTTGCTGGACCTTAAAGTAGGTGGTAGAGATGGCTTAGTTTTGGCTGAACATTCAGACATCTCAGCAATTTGACCAGTTATGATTCTCAGAAGTTACCATGACCAAAATAAAAAGTAGATTTTCTAACCTAAAGTTCTCACAGCACTAATATATAGATATAAAATAATTATTTCAAAAGAAATTTTATGTATACAGCCTGTCCTTTTTAACAAAAAGGCAGTAGTTTTTATACTATGGACCAAGATCTTCTCAACATTTATAGGCTTTTGAACTTGCTTATAGCACCTGATTTGGAATTCTTCCTGTGAGTCTCAAATCCAATCAAAGAAGTTGATTATCCCCATTACTGACTTGTCACTATAGTGTAACACACATGTAGCTCTGTCTTGGGCCCAAATTGTATGTTACCAAAAAATTATTCTTGTACTTGAAAAGTTTTTAGTGAAGACTGAATATTTGGTTTTTTGTCAGTACTATAAAGTGTGAACAATTTTAAATATGTTAGATGCTTAACTATTTTGAAAACATTTTGGATTCATATATTTTTATTTTTTTCCACTAGTGTGTATTTTGTAAAGATTGACACATGAAACACAGAAGTACTGAATGTAACACAGACTTAGAAGTAATTGGAGTCTAACACTGAAATGTTGTGAAAAGCCAATGTAGTAGATAAAATACTAATTAAAATTTATTGAATGTATAATGAACTTGAGAGGATCTATTTAAATGAGTATTATTAAAGAAGGCTATAAATAGTGAGAACTAGTTGATCTACCAATCATCACCTGTCATTATAAATGAAGAAATTCTATTATAACAATGAAAGTAATGAATGATCATTTTCACTTCAGAAAGTTGAACTTCAAACATAGAGTAAGAGAATCACCATCAGGACCTGTGTTCTCTATTGGAATCCCAAGATATTTGGGAAATTGGTCAACATATAAAAACAACTTGATGTGATTAACATTATCCTGCCTTTTGTTTTGATTTGGTTGAGTTGTTTCTATTTCTCTTTTGTTGTTTTTTTTTCCAGAAGAATCATTATTGATTGTTGTAATAGGTAGTCTGCATTTATAACTTCATACTTATTAAATTTTTCAAAACTAGGGAGAGATGTAGGCATTAAGTCAAATGATAAAACTACAACCCCTAAAAAAAATCTTACTGCCGAATGCAAGTTCTGCTTCATCTTTTATTATAGAATTCAGTGAATAAAACATTTAAGAACCTGACAATCAAGAAAAATTGTATTTAAGTGAGAACAAAAGACACGGGCGTGGAATTGATGTGATCATGCCACAACTGATGAGTTATATCTAATGACACACTCTAGTGCTCATGAAACAAATCTGGGCATAGGAATTAGAGGGGTTTGTTCAGGGCAGAGAGATGACAGAACTACAGGAGCAGGCCCACACTGGTCACAGTGAATATGTGGGAAACAGTCTTCTCCTCAGCCATGGTCTCACTGGTGACAAGCTCTTAAGTATGCAACTTATAGATAATAAAGTCGAGCCCAGTTAGGCATCAGGAAACATGCTATACTGATGTACACAGTCAAATTGATTGGATAACCAGCAGATATTTTTGGAAAATTGACTCAGATCTTTATTTCACATCCTCATACATAGTGCTGAAGTACAGAAAAAAAATATGGGTTTTTTTGTAGCAATAACCATACTTGCTTGACTCATAAATTTTAAATGCTTAAATATTAACATTTCATTGTTGTTTTTTCTCTATTATAATAACCTCTCTCAGGACAAAATTTGTTTCTTAGTTTATAAGTTAGTCTATGGGTCTACGTAGCACATCTTTTTCATTATGCTTTAAACATCATAAGTGCAGAAAGGCTGAAGAAAGATACATGAAGGAACAGTTTAGATATGAAAATAGCTGGAGTATTAAAAGATTATCTGCATATATGCATGATGTGTATATGTAACTATGGCTACCTTACTATAACAAACGTGTTGGTCCAAGGACCACTTTCAGGAGTAAAGTCTCTCCTTCTCCCTTGGGGAAGCAAGTTCTCTGCTGTTTTGTTTGTTTGTTTGTTGTTATTGTTGTTTTCTGCCACTCTGTACACTAAGGGCCACTTGGGATGACTCTCATTTTTGGAATTCTGGAACTAGAATTGGACCATTCTACATCAAGCTATTTTGTGAGGGCTCTGGGCATCCAATTCAAGTTGTAAGTCCTGATAGATAAGACTTTTACCTATTAAGCTATCTCACTAGCTTCTTGTATTTATGACATAAATATCTCTGCATTTGCTTCTAAGGCAAAACTATTGAAGTTAATCCATATCTACTTATTTTTATTAAAAGTGAAACATAACAAGCTAACAGAAAAGACTAATTTGGTCCTGTTTGTATACTACCTACCTACCTAATACGAGGATGAGCAAAAATGTGATAGGAAGCCAAAGAAAGCTCTTGGAACTACATGATGCATAATCCTGATCCATTTTACTTTTATGTGTTCAGAACTACTCTTACACCACTTAAATACTGTGTTTTTAGAAGGCTTGAAAACATAACAATAAACTTGAACCTCCTGTGTACAGGCATTCTTTGTTTTAAGTCAATAGGAGTAAAATTACTAAAATTTCAATGAAACAACTTTTTTCTTTCCTTTAATATTTCTTCATTCTGCTCTTCTACCTTTATAGTTTTACTCTTACTCATTAATTTTTTTTCATGTGGGTAATTATGGCATATATAACAACCTGTTACTGGGGCCTCAAATGCACATCTGACCTATAAAACCATACTCAAAGCACAATTTATTGTATGATATTAAATCTTAATGTTTATATTTATGAACAATATGAGAAATTGACTTTCCAGGATTATGTTAAAAACAGTGTGTAATTTGTATACAATACTGACTCAGCTTGATGATATTATGCTATTAACAAAATTAATGACTTTAAGTTATAATTTAATATACTTCCCTTAATAAAAGCAACATATAATTATTGAATATACACAAATCTTGCTTTCACAATTTTTACTGCTAACCAATAACTTTTGTATCAGTATTTTCTCTTTGATAGAAGCATGTTAGCCTTTTCATCTATTGTAATGGAAATCTTTAACTTGCATTTCTGAGAACAAAAAGTCTCACATCTTTATAACTTTAGTAATCCTTTTCTCTTCCCTGTACATGATAGCAGTTATATTAAACTGCTTTCTACTGAAGTAGAGACTACATTTTATAAAGGCAAGGGAAAATTGTTTTAATTCAAAAAACATGGTTGAGATGATAGAATTTTTATTAAGATTATTACAGGGTAGCACTCTGTAGTAATCTATGGCAACCTAGCTCTGAGCTATACCACATTACAGCACAGCCATTGACTGTGGACAAAGTCACTTTCTGGGGTTGTCTTATTACAATGCATAGCTCTGCTGCCTCTAAATAGCCTCTGTTGCCTTTTATGAATGAGCCGGAGCATATTATGAGTGAGTCTCTTGATCATTATGAGCTACATATGTTTCAGGATGTTTTCAATATTTTAATTTGAATGAGATGATTTTCAGAGAAATTCTATAGCAATATCCAAACATGCAAGGAAAAGGTAAACATTCAACTTGCTTAATAGTTCAGTAATTAAATTGTAATATATTTGTTTACTTTTTAAACATGATATTTGCAAATTACCAAAAATATCCTTTGAGGTTGAATGCTATGCTAACTCAGAAAATGATGAATGAAGGCAAAACAAAACAATAGAAAGCACTCGGCATCCACAATATTGTCTGGGTTTGGTGTCAGCATGTGGGATGGAGCCCCAGGTGGCCAGCCTCTGGATTGCCTTTCCTTCAGTATCTGTTCCACTCTTTGTCCCTGCATTTCCTTTAGACAGGAGCAATTCTGGGTTAATATTTTTGAGATAAGAGGGTGGTCCCATCTGTCAACCGACACCATGCCTAACCTGTGGATATGCTCTCTACAGGTTCTCTCTCCCCTTTGTTTGGTATTTCAGCTAATATCATCCATCCCAATTGGGTCCTGGGAGCCTCTTGCTTTCCTGGCATCTGGGACTTTCTGGTCACTACCCCCAGTTCCCCATCCCTCAAATGCTCACCTCTGATCAATTTTCTGATACTCTCTACATCTCTTCATTCTCTTTCCACACCTGATTCTGCCCCCCCTTTTAACCTCCCCTTCCTCTCTCCCTCCCAGATCCCTCCTTCCTCTACCTCCCATGATTATTTTATTCATCCTTCTAAGTAGGACTGAAACATCCACACTTTGGTCTTCCTTCTTTTTGAGCTTCATATGGTCTGTTGGTTGTATTTTGCATATTCTGAGCTTTTTGCCTGATATCAACTTACCAGTGAGTACATATCATATGTGTTCTTTTGTAACTAGTTTACTTCAGTCAGCTTAATATTTTCTAGTTACATATATTTGCCTGCAAATTTCACAAAGTCATTATTTTTAATAACTGAGTAGTACTCCTTGCAAATATGTACCACATTTTCTGTATCCATTCCTCTGTTGAGGGACATCTGGGTTGTTAACAAAACAATAGAAAATGACTAAGAGTTAAAATGATGGAAGATGTCTGTTTATTTATCTCTTTATGTTTTATAATCATGGAATGTTCATATATAATCAAATATAATAAATAATTTGTAAAGTGATTCATACTTTTAATATATTTATGCTACCATTAGTATTAAAATATACTTAAATGAGTGTGTAACCTTTAAGGCAAATTGACAACAAATTGCTAATGTAGTATGAGAAATCATTGTCATGGTAAGAGGAACAATGAAGAAAGGGAACTGGTAAACCTCATTGGGAAATTTTATGGTTGTCTGGAATGAATATTTTTAAATATTCTAGAAGATTACTCTTGTCTTAAGTTAAATTTTTCATAGTATCTTTTAATTTTTTTAATATTTACTTCCATTTTTAATGTAGTCATTAATTTCAGATAAGATTATCAATCATTAATTTTCCAGCTTGCTGACTGTTTTATTTTACTTTTCATATTATAGATGGGGTAATGAATATAACTCAAATTCTATAGGTGAAAAAATTCTTTATTGTGAAGTTCTCAAAAACAAGACTTCTTCCTGCTTACAAGGCTCTGCCTATTATCGATCAACTGTCAGAAGTTATGAGACTTCATTTAAAAACAAATTGATCCTTTCTTTAAACATCCATTCAATCTATTGTTAAATGAATATTTCTTGTAAATTCTTGAATCAAACTTCAAAGCATATAACAAAAATTATGAGACACAAATTAACCATCCAAATGTCAGTGGAAATACTTCTAAACTCAAGATCTCTGTTGTGCACATAATAATAAGGGCAGAAAGTTTCTCTTTTGTTCTAAAATATAGACAGCAAATTAATGCCTTTTTTGAGTAGACACCAAACCTTCAATCTTTATTTGTCAAATGATCAAAGATATCATTAGTTTGCATAAGAATGCTATCACACTACATCTAACTCCTAAAGAAATTTATTTTTCTCTTTACACACCATGCGTAAAGGAAAAACAAATTTCCTAAACACTGTATAGAAAAAAATATCACAAAAGCTTCAAAATGAGTATAGAGAAATGAGGATGAAGTAAATGGAAAAGTAGAAAGTTTTCAGACAAGAGACAAGACAGTGTGGGATCTCATCATTATAGTGGGATGCTTCCACACTAGATATATGACTATATTGTTCTTAATTTTCTCACACTTAAACCTGTGTCCTTTCTTGTTCCAATTTTTTTATATTATATTTTCAGATTCTGACATGATACTCAGGAATGGTGAGATCACAAGTATAAATCACATCCAATCTCTCAAATATATTTCCACACCCTTTACTTCATGTAGCAGATGCTATTACATACATCCCTGTGATCACATATATAAAAACAAATATGTCATTAACTTTGCTCATAATACTAAATGTTAAGGTTGTGAAGAGATGATAATATTTACTTCAGTGAAAGATCATGAATACAGTTCTTCAGTAGGGACTTTAAAATGTAAAATCTACATTGTCACTAGTATGAGACTGAAGGAATAGTCAAAAAGTGACAGGCCAAACTTGGGACTCATCCCATTGGTGGATACCAAACCCAGACACTATTAGTGATGCCATATTATGCTTGCAGATGGGAGCTTAGCCTGGCTGTCCTCTGAGAGGCTTTGTCAACAGCTGACTGAGACAGATGCAGATACTTATAGCCAACCATTGGCCTAAGATAGGGGACAGCTAAAGAAGTTACATAAAGGATCCCAAAGATTCTACCAGAGAACTTTTCCAGCTGATAAACAACTTCAGCAAAGTGGCCAGACATAAAATTAACTCAAATAAATCATTAGCCTTCCTTTATACAAAGGATAAAAAGGCTAAGAAAGAAAAGAAAGAAACAACTCCCCTTACAATAGCCACAAATAATATAAAATATCTTGGGGTAACTCTAATCAAACAAGTGAAAGACCTATATGACAATAACTTCAAGTCTCTCAAGAAAGAAATAAAAAAAGATCTCAAAAAATGAAGAGATCTTCCAGGATCAGGAATTGGCAGAATTAACATTGTAAAAATGGCAATCCTACCAAAGGTGATCTATAGCTTCAATGCAATCTGCATCAAAATCCTAATACAATTATTCAAAGACATGGAAAGAGAAATTCTCAAATTCATCTGGAAAGGCAAGAAAAAAAACCAAACCAAACCAAACCAAACCAAACAAACAAACAATCAAACAAAAAACAGAATAGCAAAACCAATTCTTAATAATAAAAGAACATCTAGGGAAAACACCATTCCTGACTTCAAGCTTTACTACAAAGCAATAGCAATAAAAACTGTATGGTATTGGTACAGACACAGACACATTGATCAATGGAATGGAATTGAAGACCCACAAATAAAACCACATACTTAAGGTCACTTGATCTTTGACAAAGACACCAAAAATATACAATGGGAAAAAGAAAGCATCTCCAATAAGTGGTGCTGGTCTAACTGGCTCTCTGTATGCAGAAGAATGAAAATAGACTCATATTTTTTACCTTGTACAAAGCTCAGGTCCAAGAGGAACAAGGACCTCAACATAAAGCCAGATACACTGAATCCAATAGAAGAGAAAGTGGGAAAGAGCCTTGAAGTCATTGGCACAGGAAGACATTTCCTAAATAGAACTCCTGGAGCTGGGGGCTAAGTATCAGCCAGAATGGACCCTGGACAGCACACACCTCATCTGTGCCTTTGCCAACACTCCCAAGTACATACAGCCAGGTCCTGGGCCTCAGAGGCCATATTGTGCATAAAGAGTGGGTGCTGGACTGTCACTGCATGCGACACTGGCTGCACCCCTGGAGATACCTCATGGCAAACCTTGGATCCAGCAGTGAGGACAAAGGGGACTCTCACAGTGGGAGCAGTGAAGATGAAGCTCCCAAGCTTCCCTGAAAGCAGCCCCAGCCCAAAATCAAGATCCAGGTAGCAGGACCCATCTCACCCCTGAAGCCACCAACCCGAAAAGAGACCAAAGCACCATCACCAGGACCCCAGGACAATAGCGACACTGAGGGAGAACAGTTAGGACAGGACAATGGGGCAGAAGATTCTGGAGACACTGAGGATGAACTGTGAGGAGGGTGGCCAAGCAGAGGAAGCAAAGACAGCTCCCAGTCCCAGGGGAGAATGGTGAGGACCCATATGCAGGCTCCACAGATGAGAACACAGGCAGTGAGACCCCCTCAGAGGCTGACCTAAATACTAGAGCTCCCAGACTTCCTCAAGGGCAAACATTTCTTCTTGTATGGCGAGTTCCCTGGGGATGAGAGGAGGAAACTCATCCATCTGATATGTGACAGCTTTCAATGTGAGCTCGAGGACTACATGAGAGAGCGTGTCCAGTTTGTCATCACTGCACAGGACTGGGATCCCAGCTTTGAGGAGGCCCTGATGGAAAATCCTTCCCTGGCCTTTGTCCGGCCTGGTGGATCTACATTTGTAATGAGAAGCAGAAATTACTTCCCCACCAGCTCTACGGAATGGTGCCCCAGGCCTGAATGTATGCATACACATGTGCACATGTATGACCAGGCCTGAGTGCACACATGTGCACACAGATAAGTTTAATAAAGGAGACTTTGTTTGAAAAAATATCAAGAATTAATAAATAGGACCTTTTGAAACTGATAAGCTTCTGTACGGCAAAGGACATAGTCAATAAGACAACTTGGCAACCTACAGATTGGGAAAAATATCTTCACTAACCTCATATCCTATAGAGAGATAATATCTAAAATATATAAAGAACTCAAGAAGTTAATCACCAAAAAAATCAAACATCCCAATCAAAAAATGGGGTATAGAACTAAACCAAGATTTCACAACTGAGGAATCTCCAATGTCTGAGAAACACCTTAAGAAATGTTCAAAGTCCTTAGTGATTAGAAAAATTCAAATCAAAACAACCCAGAGATTCCACCTTACACCAATCAGAATGGCTAAGATCAAAACCTCAGGTGACAGCACATGTTGGAGAGGATATGGAAAAAGAAGAACATTCCTCCTTTGCTGGTGGGATTACAAACTGGTACAACCACTCTGGAAATCAACCTGGAGGTTCCTCAGAAAATTGGAAATAGATCTACCTGAAGACTCAGCTATACTACTCTTGGGAATATACCCAAAAGATGCCCCACCATGCCATAGGGGCACATATCCCACTATGTTCCTAGTGGCTTTATTTTTGATACCCAGAAACTGGAAACAACCCACATGTCCCACGACAGAAGAATGAATACAGAAAATGTGGTTCATTTACACAATGGAATACTGCTCAGCTGATAAGAACGAGGATATCCTGAGTTTTGCAGGCAAAAGGATGGAACTAGAAATATCATCCTGAGTGTGGTAACTCAGACAAAAGGACATGCATGGTATGTGCTTACTAAAAAGTGGATATTAGCTACACACACACACACACACATACGCACACACACACACACACACACACACACACACACACACACACACAAGACAGAATACCCAACATACAGTCTACAGAACTTCAGGTCAACAAACTGAAGTGCCCAGGTAGGGAGGCCTCAGTCCCACTTGGGAGAGAGAAGAAAGCTATTACAAGTGAGGAGGCCTGGCACTGCCTCTGGTACATCTTTAGTTCTTGCAGGAGTTTCTGGTTTTCATCCTGTAACTTGTTCCACTTGTTCCTGCTCAGTGCTATTTCACTCACGGCCAACTTTAACTTTTCGATAATGAACTCGTCTCTTTGGGTGGCTTCACAGCCAGGATTGGACTCACACACCAGGAGAGGATCTCAGGGCTGCTGTCCTCTGGGAACTGCTTTTTCCCATTTAGCTGTGTTTGGTAATTTTGTGCCTGTTTCTGAGAAATATGACAACCAGGTAAATGGAGGGAAGAATATCATATTTAATCTTTCACAAAAAGAGGCAAAGAATGAAAGAGTTAGTAAAGATCTCTTAGTATGAAGTTTGGCTTGTACAATACAGGTTAAACTTGTTTCTGATCTCAACTTTAGATGATGTGAAGAGAAAATATATCTTCATAACTCTGGAGCAAAGCTATAGAGAAAGAAAGAGGTCTGGGAGAGGAAAGGTCTTATTAATCAATAAAGAAAATCTAGAAGCGATAAAAAGAGAAAATTATTAATTCAATTACATACTCATTGAAAAATGCCTCTATGGTAAAGAAATAAAAGCCAGAAACAGATCAAGGGAAAAAAAAAAAAAAACAAATGAGGAGGGAGGGAGGGACATAGGAGGGAAAGTGGATGGGGGAAGAATGGGCGGGGAGAAAGGAACCTGATCTGGTATTGGGTGAGGGAAAATGATGGAAGCCCTGAGGCTTAGCAGAAAGAATGGAAACAGGCCACCTTGGGAGATAAGAGGTTGGGGGGACCCTCCAGAATGAACCAGAGACCTACATGCCACTGGCCGGCCAGCCTTGGCCCCTCAACCAGTGGAGAAATCTGGTGCCTTGGAAATCAGGCTGGCAAGAATTTGGTGAAGAAAAAATGACACACATATGAGGACACAAGGGAGTGTTGTATCTAAGTATGTATTCTCAAAAATTGCATCAGACTTTTATGGTCATTTCAAAAGAAAAAGAAAAGTCAGGTGGTGTTCTGCTCAAGGTACATCGAGGTCATCTGAAGTACAATGGGTCTAAAGCAGCAGCCACCTTCTTTGAATGGGCACCACACCCCCAGGAGCCCAGCAGAGTCCTATGGGGGCTGTGGGTCACATGAGGATAGAGGCTTGAACACCTTGCAGCACACACACACACACACACACACACACACACACACACGGCTCAAAAATGTCCAGCCCATCCTTAGTAAATGCCCACTATGCTAATCTTCTGGGCAAAAAGACATATGCCCCAGGGGTCCCATTCTTCGAATCCCTGGGAGTGGCTTAGCTGCAATTCTAATGTGTTCTGCTCTACAAGACTGAAATGAGGAGTCTAGCTGACTTTGCCCTGGGATTATCAACTCCCATTCTGTAAACTTCAATGCCAGACCTCCCTCATTATCTCCCTAACAATGCCTGAGGCACTTAAGTGTGATTGAGTAGCATTGTTTACGAAATTCCAAGCTGAGGTTCTGCTAAAATGTTGGAACATTGATGAAGGTCTAATGGATGAAGAAAGCAACGTCTAATTTTGCTTAGTTATTAACAAATCGACTATCACAAGGACAAATCTGGAACATATCTGAGTTAGGAGATGCCAAAGAATTCCAGGAGGCTAATAACTTCCTTGAAGCTTTTCACTTCTGTCGGACTGCTGTCATACAAACTCGACTGGAATGGGCATTGCACCTGGAAGGTGAGAGACTCTCAGGACTCAAAGGGAGAGACCTTAGATAAAATGCCAGGCAGTAAGGAGAGGGAACTTACAGAGCCCACCTCCAGTAGGAAGACAGGATATCAAGTGAGGGATAAGGTTGCCATTCCACAGTCACAATTCTGACCCATACTTGTTCCTGTCTGAAAGAATTTCAAGGATGGAAATGGAGAGGAGTCTAAAGAAAAGAAGGTCCAGTGACAGGCCCAAAGTGGGATCCAGCTCAAGGGGAGGTCCCAAGGCCTGACACTATTACTGAGGCTATGGTCACAAAAAGGGACCAAGCATGATCAAACTCTGTAAGACCCAACAAGCAGCTGGAAGAGTCAGATGCAGATATTTGCACCCAACCAATGAACAGAAGCAGCTGACCCCTGTTGTTGAAAGAAGCTGAGAAGAAGAGTGACCCTGTAGGAAGACCAGCAGTCTCAATTTGGACCCCCGAGAACTCTCAAACACTGAACCATCAAACAGGCAGCATACAGAAGCTGATATGAGGCCCCCAACACATATTCAGTGGAGGACTGCTGGGTTTGTGTTCATTCAGAGATCATATACCTAGTCCTCAAGAGAATGGAGGCCCCAGGGAGTTTAGAGTTCAGGTGGGGTGGAGGTTGGGGACGACATCCATGTGGAGACAGTTGGATGGGTAGGCGGTATGGGATGTGGTAGAGTTGGAAGGGGAACAGGGGGCAGGGCAAATAAAATGTAAAAAATAAATTAATTAGTTTTTAAAAAAAGAATTTCTTATTCCTAGACCAGGAGATGTTATTCATAGTGGACATTGTCATCACTCATATAAGACTGTGACTTATATACTGTGACTTTAATATCTGTGCTTTTATTATATATGCATATTTCAATGTTTATAGAGAAATAGACATGTTAATAATTCAAAAGATATTTATATCCAATAAAGCCTCTTTAAAAACAAATAAATGTACAACGATTGAAAATCCAGAAAAATGCGGGGCGGTGGTGGCACACGCCTTTAATCACAGCATGTGGGAGGCAGAGGCAGGTGGGATTTCTGAGTTAGAGGCCAGCCTGGTCTACAGAGTGAGTTCCAGGACAGCCAAGCCTACACAGAGAAACCCTGTCTTGAAAAACAAAAAACAAAAAACAAACAAACAACAAAAAAAACAAAAACAAAAAAACAAAAAAGAAAATCCAGAAAAAAAAAGTTTTGAACATTTTTGTCAACACAGCAAAATTGAGGGTGGAGTTGAGAGAAAGAGTATAGCACACTCTGTAGCATATGAACGCTCTGTGTTCAGTCACCACACACACGCACACACACACTCACACACACACTCACACAACACACACACTCACACACACACACACTCACACACACACACTCACACACACACATTCACACACACACTCACACACACTCACACACACTCACACTCACACAACACACACACTCACACACACACTCACACATACACACTCACACACACACTCACACACACACACTCACACACACACTCACACACACACTCCCACATACACACACACCACATACACACACACTCACACACACACACACGCTCACACACACACACATACACTCACACACACACACATTCACACACACACACACACACGCTCACACACACACACTCACACACCACATAGAGCAACAGGGAAGGGCAGAGAAAGAGAAAGGAAGGAGAAAGACAGAAAGAATGGCAAATAGACACAGAGTTTCATTCTTATTAAGAACACCAAAAATGAGCATTCAGATACTGACTAAAAGGTAGTCTTATTTCTACAAAAGGATTAGTAACTGATGTGTGAAACAAATAAAGATTCCATTAAGGCAACTGGTATCAGACCTGTTAAGTATATACTGAATGTTTAACGGAGAAAAGGAAAAGGAAGGAGATACAGAAAGGGAAGGAAAGGGAAGGGAAGGAGATGGGAGGCAAGGGGAAGGGAAGGGAGGGGAGGGGAGGGGAAGGGAGGGGAGGGAAGGGAACAGGTAGACAAAAGAGAAAAAAACAAAGCCAGAAAATGTTTCAGAATTTGAGGACCGCCTGTAACAAACTTTAAAGTTTGCATGATGAACCTAAGAAATCAAAACAAGTTCAAGGATGAATTATTGTAGCTAGGCAGTTCCCACACAAGAGACCAGAATGAACTCTTAATGAGTTTGAGTTTGAAGATTTTTATTGAACTACCACAAACCTTTATTTATTTATTTGTTTGTTTGTTTGTTTGTTTATTTTTACAGATTACAGCTTCCCCTTCCTCCACTCCTGCCAGTCCCTCCATAGTATCTCTCCTCCTCCCATCCCTGTTCCTCTCTTTCACTTCAGAAAAGTGGAGGCTGATCAGGGACATCAACCCATCATGGAAGATCAAGTTTCAGTAGGATTGGGAGCATCTTCCCCTTCTGATCCTAGACATGGCAGCCTAGTTAGGAAAAGAGATCTAAAGGCACCCAAATGAATTGAAGACAATCCCTATTCCTGCTGCTGGGAGTTCCACATAAAGACCAAGTTGCACTACTCTTACATATATACACAGGGGCAAGGTCAGTTACATGTATGCTCTCTAGATGGGACTTCAGACTCCATGTGCCCCTAGAGGCCCAGGTAACTAGATATTGTAGGGGTTTTTGTTATGTCCTTGACCTCATTGGTTTTGCTTCTTTCATCCTTCCTCCACCTCTTCCACAAGATTCCACAAGCTACAACTAAATGTTGGTATTGCTTCTTTTGGGAGGTGTGCAGTCCCATGCTCTTTCTATGGCTGAGTAAACTGGCAAGTATATGTCAACCTGCATCTCCATGACTTTATATTGTGAGGAGGAGTATCTATAGGGCACATGTGTCTGCAACACTAAACTTTACAGTTTCTTGAGCTATAGAATGTCACAGACCTGCAGATTTTCCAAATGAAACTTCAAAAAAAAATCCAAATATACTTTCATTTCTCTAGAGTTAACTTTAACTAGAAAATAAAAAATCTAGGATTATGTTTGAAATTATCAGGTATCAATTTAAAAATAAAGATTTAAAATGTTTTTATATTAATTTCTATGGAAGATATGCATACATTCTTAAGTATGTGGGAATTCTGTTATCATTTGTACCCACACACTTCATTATTCATGTCCATTTCTGGTACATCATTTACATGTCATATATCCTTCTTACAATGTGACTTATGAAATGTTCACCCAATTACAGTTCAGAGCATTTTTATTTGACCAGAGGACAACACAATTTGCACCTTGAGAATATTCTCAAATGGAATCACTGTAAGAAATTAACTCCTGGTAAACACTGTTTCTGTGTAGAAAATGAGAACTGGGAAATGGCTATTTTCAGAAAGATACAAATCTACAAAACAATACATTTCAGCTTACATGAATTATAATGGACTTTGAAATTGTGTTAATAGAATTCTGTGGCAGAATTTTATTCCCTTGTTTTTGGTTCAATTTCTTTTAGCTTATTCTAGTTTGTAATCACCATCCCACAGGACATAATGTATTCCTTTGACGATGGAGAAGTAAGCCTATAATCAAGTACTTATGAATATTTGAAAAACCACACCTATAAATTACATGAATCCAAGTTTCTTTTGCTAATTCTATAATTATATATGTCTCAAATCCCACAAAACAAAGAATCATGCACTTCTACACTATACATTTCAATTTTTAGGTACTTAAAGATGGAAACAACAAGAACATTATATTACTTTTGTATAGGAACTATAATTTAAGCAAGGGACTGATGTAGTGGTGTATACCTTTACAACACACTGGTGGTAGAGGCAGGTGAATCTTCATTCCAAGGCACCCAAAGCTGCATACTAAAACTCTGTCTTGAAATAAAAGTACATTGGCTATTCCAGAGGGTCTTCTGTCTTTGTCTTATTTCACAAGCTTAATACGTGTCTCTAAATTTGAAAGGCTAGCATATTCATTGGACATGTGGCATTGGTTAACCAAAATACTTTGTTATGTCAAGGGAACAAATGAGATTTGATCTGCTATAATGTTACTGTGTGTGTGTGTGTGTGTGTGTGTGTGTGTGTGTATAACTTGTCACTAACTATCTTGGGGAGGTGCTGCCACCCAACCTTCACCGACAGACTCCAGAAGCAGGTAAGAAATGTCAGCTCCACTCATCTGAACACTGCTGCAAGCTCCTTTAATAACCTTCATCCATGCCCCATTGGTCATGCCCCAAGAAAGCATGTCTTCTAAACAGCCATTCATGATTGGCTGGCATTGTCTGCACCAGCAATCCCTGGTCTCAGGCAGTCCTCAACTAGGTCCTCCTGCAGGAGATGCTTTTGCGGCTGCATGCCCCCAGTGTTTACATCAGAGATGGCCTGGTCATTCCTGTTCCAGGAAGATTCCTAATATAATCAGAATTCAACATCTCTGTTATAATATTGATTATGGAAATTTCTGTATGTACTTACTTCTAAATTCTTCTCACAATAAACTGGAGTGAAATGGGGTAATAATAATAATAATCCATATGCTAATGAACTCTTCATAAATATATAATGTTCTTGGAATTTTAAAATGTCTAAAACATTGAAGCATGTATTTTCTACAATATTTGTAGAATGTCTATGGCTGTTTATAGTATCTTGAAGAGAAATCTGTCTCTTATAGGAAAGATATGGATCGCCACCTCTATGCCAGTCATTTGTTGTACAATGCTGTACATGATATGATATGCACTGTTTGTGGCATAAAATAACTGGTTACAAAATCCAAAACCAGGGTATGTTTAGGCAGAAAATATCTTTTTGTAAATTATTTTCTCCACCTAACCTATAGCATCATCCATTATAAAATCTCCCCAGTCTCAGAATAATTAATTTGAAATCATTTGGTTTTCCTCATTTTTCACTGCAGAACTTAATCTATTCTTAAGTACCTCAAGTCAGGTTAAACATCTTTGACTTTTCTTCAGATCACCCAAGCTTACTTCTAGATATTCTGTCCAAAATTCTCTACTTTTTCATTAATGAAATGATGCTCCATTTAGCTTTCCTTTTTTTCTGAATTCCTTTCTTAATATACATTTCCTGAATCTGTCAATACTTATGAATTAATAGGAAAATCATATCACTTCATTAAATACTCTGCATTTCTGCTATTTCATCACTATCCTTATTTACCAACATTGACACTCATAGAATCTAGAAATAATGAGCTTTGAGTTATTATCTTACCATAAGAAAATGAGGATAAAGAAATTGTTGATATTTTTATGCATTTCTCAAACTCATATGGACAAATATAAGCAACAACGGTGTATTCTGGCTTTCTATCTATTCCAGATTGCATCTATTAAATAGTGAAAGATCATGTTCCTCCTGGATTACATAGTATATCGCTTGCTTACTCTCCTTCTTCCTCTTGGTCTCTTTCTTTCTTACACATACTCTCATGGGCCTATCTCTCACCACTCTAAATTTCACTTTTTACCATGTGTAATATATATATATATATATATATATATATATATATATATATATATATATATGTGTGTGTGTATATGTCTATTATATATATATACATGTATAATGTGTGTGGTATAAACAGAAAATTATATAAATTATTTTATTTAATTATTTATTTAATTATTTATTTAAAACTCCAGATTTTATTCCCCTCCTGGTCCACCCTCCAACTGTTCCACATTCCATACATCCTCTCCATCCCCTGTCTCCACGAGGTTGTCCCCACCCCCCACCCCACCAGAACTCTAAACTCCCTGGGACCTCCAGTCTCTTGAGGGTTAGGTACATCTTCTCTGTCTATACCCAGACCTGGCAGTCCTCTGTTGTATGTGTGTTGGGGGCCTCATATCAGCTGTTGTATGCTGCCTGGTTGGTGGTCCAGTGTTTGAGAGATCTCAGGGTCCAGATTAATTGAGACTGCTTGTCCTCCAACAGGGTCACCCTCCTCTTCAGCTTCTTCCAGCTTTTTTCTAATTCAACCACAGGAATCAGCAGCTTCTGCCCATTGACTGGGTGCAAATCTCTGCATCTGACTCTTTCAGCTGCCTGTTGGTTCTTTCAGAGGGCAGTCATAATAGGTCCCTTTTTTGTGAGTGCTCCATAGCTTCAGTAATAGTGTCAGGCCTTGGGAACCTCCCCTTGAGATGTTTCCCACTTTGGGCCTGTTCCTGGATCTTCTTTTCTTCAGCCTCCTCTCCATTTTCATTCCTGCAGTTCATGCATGCCCTTTTGTGTCTGAGTTACCTCACTCAGGATATTTTCTAGTTCCATCCATTTGCCTGCAAACAGGATGTCCTCATTCTTAATAGCTGACTAGTATTCCATTGTGTAAATGAACCAAGTTTTCTGTATCTGTTCTTCTGTCATGGGATATCTGGGTCATTTCCAGCTTTTGGCTATCACAAACAAGGCTGCTATGAACATAGTGGAACATGTGTCCCTGTGGCATGTTGTGGCATCTTTTGGATATGAATTGATTTTCCTTTATTTTCTTTCAGTGTTCAAATCCTTGAACCATTGTCTTAGACTCCCATGTATATGGCAATTCCTAATTTGCTTCACCTAAAACTTACAAACTAATCAGTTTATTATAAAATAAAGTCAGTTTTGCATAATGTATAATGTTTCAAATGTTATGAACTTTTGATCTTTATCTTGACCAATTATTTACCCCTCATAAGTCATTCAAATCATTTCTATGTCTCATAAATCTCTCAAATCACTCCACCGCACTTCAATAGATTAAGGTAGCTATGATGTTTAGCCTTCAATGCACTTGACTAATGCCTTTAATAAAACTACAAAACAAGAGAATCATAATTTCACACTTATCATATCTTTCTATAAATAATCTTAATTGTTCACTATTTTCTTTGCTAGAATAAATTCCTACACATATGACCTTGACTGTCATACTTCTGTTTATTTCATTATCTGAATTTCCATCTTAACAATTTCATCTTCAATTCCTATTGTTAAGACTTTCATTTTGTTTCTTTTTATCAGTCCCCAGAGTAGAAATTCCCTTTTCCTTCCATCTAGTTTCTGCAGAGAATATTATGTACATTTTTAAATTTTTTACAAATTATAATTCCCTGCAAGAGGTTGTAGAACACATTCAAAAATCTATTTACTTCTGTGTCTAATATTCAAGAATAGTATGTTGTCTCTTATACATTTTTACCTATGATTCTAAAGTATAATTGGATTTTCAACTTTATTGTAAGAAAATTGTATAAAAGTATGCAGTGTATTTTTGATCAAATCTACCCAGTCCTCCTTTTTTCTTCAACTCCTTTTATATCATCCAGTTCTTGTTCCTACCAAGTTCATGTACTTTTTGTAGCTCACTAAGTCCATTACATTTTGAGAGTATGTGTTCAAGTGTACAACTCCTGAAAAATGTACCCAAAAGGTTTCATACTCAACTTCATAGATACTTGATCATCCACATTCATTCTTATTCTATGCACAATAGCTAGGAAATGGAACTAGCCTAAACATCAATCAACTGATGAATTGTGTGTTATACATATACAGATTAATTTTGATTCAGCTATAAGGAAAAATGAAAGTATGGAATTTGAAAAACCAGGAAATAATTATTCTGGGTAAGGTAAGAAAATATCAGAACACTATGTTCATTCTTGTGGTTTTAGTTTTGAATCTTTAGATGTGTGTGTGTGTGTGTGTGTGTATGCGTGTGTGTGTGCGCATGTGTGTTTAAATTGGAGTTCTTTTAGAACCAGACATATAGAAATGTGTTTGTGTGGTTTTGAGCTATTATATTGGGTTCTTACATCTACTACACTTACAACACTTATTTTATCCTAATCTCTTCCAAAACCCCAACAGTAGTTAGGAGAGGAAGTAGGTTAGAGAGCGAAGCGGGTGTAGATCTCTTTAGACTAATTCCTGCTAAGTAGAAGTGCTGAGTTCCTTGAGGCAAGTCCAATGTTCCTCTTCTGGATATTTCCAACTTCTTCTTGTCACTGTGCTCATGACTACTTCACAAATCACAACAGCAACCATGAACATCAGATGAACAGCACCTTAACAGCCCTTCTTGTTGCTCTCCCATTGGTACCCTCTCCAGAGTCCCTGCAGCTGAGAAAAACCAGGCCCCTGCTAGTGCATGAGGCAAACCATAATCAGCTACTATGAAGGAGCCTCTAATCCCATACCTGGGATTAATATGTCTATATCTATATCTATATCTATATCTATATCTATATCTATATCTATATCTATATCTATATCTATATCTATATCTATCTATCTATCTATCTATCTATCTATCTATCTATCTATCTATATATCACAGAACAGAACTGGGTCCTTAAAGAAATCAACACTCTCACCAAAAATGTCATTGATGAAGGGGAATTAAGAATGAGATAGAAGTAAAGTGGTAGGAAGGATGTGAAGGGGATGATGGAATGTAAAGATATAAGTGGGATGAAAGGTAAGGACCAGAAAGAAAAAAGAGATGAAGAAAAGATGATAAATATTTTTGGAAAAACCACATGGAAACCTGCTATTTAAGAAAGTTCCCAAATTATTTATCTCCTATGCTAGAGTATAATAATTATTCTAGATGGTATAGCAAACAAAATCCCAGTGCCAGGAGTTGATTACTTCTCTCCATCTTACTGGGTATCCTCAATGCGACTCAAGATACTGCCATTGTTCTCAGTTACCCACTAAAACATTAAAATTAGATTCTTTTGGGGGAAGACATTATATAATTGGCTGAGCGTACACAGAGAAATCAAGCTGACATTGACCTATAAACATCATCCTGAATAGCTTCTTTCCATAGTATCAGAAGTATTATCCTGGAAGCTTGGAAGAAAATTTATCAACCACTTATGAATGCTGTACACTATAGTAATCTCCATCCTGGCAGGATACAATCTTTGATACAAAAGAATCATGAATATATGAAATTAACCATCTGTTTTCTAATTGGATATAAGGATCACTTTTAAAAATATGAACTGAGTACAGGGTCCCCAGTGAAGGAGTTAGAGAAAGGACTAATGGAGCTGAGGGGTTTGCAGCCCCTTAGGACTAACAACAATATGAACTAACTAGTACCCTCAGAGCTCCCAGGGTCTCAACCACCAACCAAGGACTGCACATGGAGGTGTCTGATGGTTCTGACAGCATGTGTATAGTAGAGGATTGCAAATTCGATCAGCAATGGGAGGAGAGGACCTCGGCCCTGTGAGGGTTCGGTGCCCCAGTGTAGGGGAATTCGAGGGCCAGAAAGTGGGAGAGGGCAGGGTGGCAGACATGGGGAAGTGGGAGGCAACAGGGGTTTGTTTTTGTTGTTTTTGTTTGTTTCTTTGTTTTTTGGAGGGGAAACTGGGAAAGGAGAAATTTACATGTAAATAAAGAAAATATCTAAAATAAAAAAAAAATATATAACTCATCCTGGTAAGAATAAAAGGCTAGGAGGTCCTATATCCTATACGAAATCTACTAAAACTGTTCTACTAAATGGAAACAATATTAAACTTCACCCTAAGTTATGTCTTCAAGCTCATATATTATGACAGCTTACAAATTTCATCAGAAAAACTTTGGTTTTATACTGTGGCATTTAATACAGACCCATAACTGGTCAGAGTACAGGAAATAAGAGACTGTGGGGTGATGAGCCCTCAGTGGGACATCACGTGACCTTGTAAGACTAAGGAATCTCCCCAAAGAGAGGGAGCAAATATGGTAAGATGTAAAGGTTAAAACAAACTGCTGATCACAGTGCTTTCTAGCCTTGATAGGGTTCTTATACTTAATGCTTATCAGCTGGATGCATGGACAAAATCTGCATGATGGTTCAGACCAGCTCTCCCGAGGCTCTACCTGAGAAGGCCTGCTACAGAGTTTATTAAGAGTCTTTCTTTTATCTGCAACATTTCCTGGTTTGTTGTTTTTAGTTTTCACTTATGGTCTTTCCCTGCTTTCTTCTTCTAAGAAGCTGTTCTCAGGCTTGTTCTCCTGCCTTGTCTCTTCTTTCATTATTGGAACCTTGAACTCTCCTCATTCAATGTTTTACAATTATAAATTAAGCTTTCCATAGCTTATGATTTAAACGTAGATTCTATTTCTAAAGCACGAGCTTCATCTTCTAGTACCTATGAACTTCTGCTGTGTTAGTACCCAAGATCCACTCAAAAGGACATGTACTCTCCAACACCAGCCTTTTCCAGAAATACTCTTCTGCTGGTATCATGATTCTCATTTACACTGAATACCAGTCACTTAAAGAAATTAAAATTTTAGATACATGAGTATTGAGTTTGAGTTATAGCTAAGCATTACCCTTTAATAGTATGCAGAAGATGTCTAATGTTCATGACAATTGAAAAGAATCAGTGAGTTGTTCCGTGAGGGTCTCCAAAATCAGACCCATTCCAATGAAATACAGACTGAGATCTCAGAACTCAGAATTTAATTTTTCATAAGGGTCCCTAAATGCTTGGTGTATATGGGGGAGATTGAGAAACCTTGCGTTGGATTATAAACTCATAAAAAGAAATGCTCCTTCTCCACAATGACTTATGCATTGTAGGAGTAATGTGTACATGGTGCTGACTTTCAGTTCATTTCACAAAGTATGGGAAACAAGCCCTTATGGTTTTCCTTTGTAATGCATCAGTTAATATATATTTTTTTTAGCATCAAATATTAAGAAAACCATGTATGAAGCACTGTCCTCTGAAAACATGTCTTTCAATAGCACTATTCTGGCACCATTCCTGTTTCCCTACTTGACTGTACTACATAACTGATGGTGGCAAGTGTATTGAAATGCACTTATTTGAATGCTATTTTAAGCTTTTCTGAAGATACTTCTTTAAAATGTGTATATACATTCACTTTCAATTTAGATCATTGGTTACCTACTAACGGTTTTAGAACATAGTAGTTTGTGTATACATGCTTGGAATGTTGGAACCCAAAAATTATGGTATATCTATTGTTGATGAAAAGTTCTTAGAAACCTGTACAGTATCTATAGTGGGCCAAAAATAATTCCTTTCAATGGCAAAGAATTTCCAAAAGTACTCTGTTTTGAAATAAAATGAAAAAATGGAATAACACTACACTGGAAGTTTGTCTGAGCTTCCTTCACTCGAGTTGTTTTAATGCCTCCTTGCTGTGTGTCACAAAAAAAATACTTTGGGGCTGAAGAGATTACTCAGTTGGCAGAGGACTTGTTACAGAAGCATGGAGCCCTGAATTTGATCCTCAGAATCCGTGTTAGAAAGCTGAGCATGAGGTATATCATTTGTCCCAGTACTCGAGAGGCAGAAGCTGGCAGATCCGTGGGGTTCATTGGCCAACCTAGTGTAATCAGTATATTCCAGGCCAAATGAGAGAATCTGCTGATGGCAAAACAAGCTAAGCAACACCTGCAGATAATACTTGAGGTTGGCCTTTGGTTTCTACAAGCAAGAGCACAACATGTATCCGTATACACTCACAGGAATTCCCATGTGTGTACACAGAAATAAAATTAAGAACAGTAATTAAAGTACATCTTCTTTGTTGTTAAGTATTAGTTTATATAATTTCAGAGTATGAGATTCCTTTGTTTCTGTAAAAAATGAAAAGTTGACACATGTTTCCCTGTGTTTTGTTTGTATCTCAGAGTCAATACATTTTGGCTACTCTGATAGTATCAAAGCTACAGCATTTCATTGTGAGTTACAGGCATTGTGAGGAAACAATAGGCTGCCAATGAGAGAAAGCTCAACCATTTGTGCAAATATCAGGATACCTCATTGCCAGGCTTATTTGGGAGGACTCCCATATAATATGTTATTCATTTACTTCTCCATAAACATGTAAATAGGCAAAAAGGGATGTAGAAAGAGAGTATATTCTTCAGATCATTCCCAACTGAATAGGCCACATCAACACTGACTTCAGTTTCCTCATAATTCTATATGTATACTCTTTTGAAAATTCTGTCTCTTAAATATGCTATCTTTCTTAATTTGAAGTTAATCCTCTAAAATAGGTTCATTCCTTTCATTTCATCAACATCACACAGTGACTATCTGGAAGCTTCGTTCTAAGGAGGCAGCCATTCTAAACACGTACAGACAAAGCTGTGGTTTCCTTGGCAACAGAACCATAAAAGGCTCTTAGAATAGTTATTCCCACCCTTACACAGGAGTCCTTTTCATTTCAGGAAAGCTTCCTGTCAGAATGCATTCATCAATGTAATTTACCAACAAAGTTGAAGAGATTAAATTTCTCTCTTCACAAGAATGTAAAAAAAAAAAAAAAAAAGTAAAAACTACAACAAGAAATCAACAAATTTAGTGAAGGGAAAATGCAACATAAGGAAATAAAGGACATTGTAGTTTCCTAAATGCAGTTAAAATCAGTTTACACTGACATTAATTTGTATTCCACTTTTACATAAGCAAACAGAAAGTAGGCACATTGGAAAATGGGGCAGGTAAATCAAAATACTACTTTTAAAATTGTCCTTTATATTCAAAAGGATTTTTTACTAAATTTAAAAAGTTCATAAAATTTAACATCACTGCTACATCAAATTATGGCACTGTTTAAAGCATTAAAATTTGCACCCAGTGTTCACCAAAAAGGAAAATTCTGTAAATTTGTTGGGCCTTTTTAGTAGGTAGAGTTCAGAAACAGATTTTCAAAATGAGATACATGAACTTACTTCCTTTCTATGTGTGTGACATTAAAAAACCACAGTTTTGTGCTAGGCAGCATTTTAACAAGGAAAAAAACATCTGGAGACAAAAGGCTTTCATCTGAAAGAGCTGTTCAAAAATAAAACAATTGTTACATTTTATTTGGACTTTTATTGAAAATTACATTCCTGAAATTCCAAATACACCTACTGAAAGTAAATCAATGTAGACTAATACATTTACAGGCTTGCTTAACATGCTGGTACCTAACACACGGAGAGAGAGCTGCCATTTCAGTCACTGCCCATGGTCTCTTCACAGGATATGAGTCTCTGCTTCTTTGTCTGGCAGCTATAGCAAAGCAACTTTCACATTACCCTTACCAAGTTGAACAATTATCAAATTATGTTTTGCTATTGGTCATGTTATGTTTAAAGGCTAAGAAAATTCAGTCTTTATTTTTGATCCATTGTACATTTTGATTTCAAAGCACCTATTGCTGAATGAAGTATGTATGCAAGCACAGGTGCACAGGCATGCACATGTGGACACACACAGACACACATACACACACACAAACACATATATATATTTTTCAAAGTAAAGGGTTAAAAATAACACTTTCACTGATGGTGGAAGTATGGTCTTCTCACACCTTTTTTCACCTGGAAATTGAAAAGGAAACTCATTTTAGGAGGTGACATTCCATGGATCTCTCCAGACACAAAGTGAATCAAGGCTCCTGGTACACTTTGAGGGGTAATAGTTCTTCTTTGCCTGGTGAAGTAATTAATTGATTAGAGCTGTAACAAGCAAGTTCAAATTCTCTCTTTCAAAGAAGAGTTTTGAAAACTCAATCCCCATACCACTATTTTTTGGGGCTAAGAAAAAATTACAAATATTATTAAATATTAAAAATAATGTTAAAAAATAGAAATATGAAACAAACATAAAATAAATACATGTGACCTATTCAATAACTATTTACCAATTAAAAAATAATTTGTTGATTAGTTATGAGCTACAGTAAAAAAAAAAAAGCCTGATTATCTACGGTTTTCTTTTCATTGCTTCTTTGTTGTAATATTGGAAAAGGTCATCATTATAGAATAATGCCACACAGACAATATCATACAAATGAGGTCTTTAGTCTACTACCATCAAAGCATTATAATTTGTATTATAAGATATATAGTAATTCAAGTTTTCTCCATTTATTTCTTGCAGTCTTTCTTTTGTAAAATCAACAGTCACAATTTTATTCTTCCAAGAGCATATCTAATTTAAGTACTTCCATGAAACAAATAACCATAATACACTCTTTTCTACAATTAAACCTATGGTGCAAAAGTTCAACTAAAAATGACTTACAAAACTTCCAATTACAGTTTTACTAGTTTAGACATTTTCTTCACAGTTGAGAAATATAATGCAAATAGAGTGTTTTCTGCCTGCAACTACGGCATAAAGTTCATCTTCCATGTCATGTTTCTTAAAAGCAACCCTAAAATAAGTTTCTTCCATACCCACTATTTTTTTCCTTTTTCTAATAGCTTATTGTATTGTTCCCCAAAAGACATGACTCACAAAGCCATATTGCACTTAATCTAATTAGGTGGGGTTTTTGTTGTTGTTTGTTGTTGTTGCTGTTGTTTGTTTTTTGTTTTTGTTTGCTTTTTTTTTTGAGAAATAATGGTTACATAGTTCTCATTAACTGACTAAAGCACAGTACCATCTCCAGAGGTATAGAAGGGAGGAAAAAAAAGATGATTCCTTTTAAAGCTCCAGAAATGAATGTAAGTGTTCATATTCTGGTACATTAACAGTTTGTTCCAGTACATTGATATTTTATGTGGAAGCCCTACTCTGCAATTAATATGCCTGATGCAAATTGAAAAACCCATAATCCATCCTTCTCTGTTGGAATGTAAGAGTATATTATTATTGAGAAGCTACAGGATACCAGAGCCATTTTTTAAACTTGAGTGCTCATTACCTTAAATCTGCATATAAAACAGTTTTGCATTCAGACTAGGTAATACATAACAGAATATATTGTGGTGCATATAAGAAAAGTGCTCCAAATAAAAACGACCTGTAGGCTTCCTTTGTAGGGGAAATTTATGCAATTCTAGGCATTAGGGATTAATAATAGCTAACAGGGAAAGAGGAGGCACGGGTATTAAAATACTATGCTAACTTCCTGCACAACCCAAGGCTACAGAACAAATCGAATTGTCTAAATCTCCTTAAAAGTAAAGAGTAGGTATTTATCGCAAAGCAAATATGGTACTGGGGGTTTGCATAGGATTCTGTCATATTACTATTTAGAACACCTCCTATAGTTTTAAAGAACAAAAGAAAATCTTCTTGGAGGGACGAGACAAGAATGAGTAAGAGTTTCTTTGTTTTCACATCGCTGGTACCTTGGTTTCAAAATTATGTATGCAATCTTTCATAAAATAAGGATTCTCTTATTACCTGCTATGATTGCAAAAATCAAGGATGTTATTTAAAGACTGATTCTTATTTAAATAGAAGGTAAGCCATCCCAGACAAAAGAATGAGAGTCAAATGGCACATGTTTTCGAACTCTCAGGGTCTCAGGGGGTACAGGTTTGCCACCATAGGTCTCTGTTATCTATATTACCAACATCTGGGATGGTAGGCTTTGTAAACTCTGTAACAGATCCTTGTATTCTTGTCTCTCTCAGAAGCCAACAGGCAGGACTTTTACTGCCTTCCATTGGCAGATATATATGTACTTGTGTTCTTTAACCTACAAAGTGATAGAATTCTAGAAACAAGCACCTGTAATAGGCTTTGAGTCCTATAATGGAATGAAGAATATTAATTCAAAAGATCTTCACACAAAGAGAAAAAATGCATTGTATGCACAAAAGAGTTTCATATTTATATACTCTTGATAACAAATTGTACCTGGAAAACCACAGCAAAAGAGAACGCTACATACACATACATTCAATATCCACAGTGCAGATGAACAAACATTGTGTGTGTATAAAATTTATAAATTGAGTAAATAGTATCTGATAACTTCATGAGTAGGGCACAATAATTTTCACTTTTACTAGTTTTTTTTTCCAGGAGACTAGGACAGAAAAATCACACCATCAGAGGCTACCAAAGGAAGCAAGCATCTTCAGAAATGCAATCAAATGCCTTTATTCTTAAAATATATAAATTTAAATCTATATGGACTGTACAGATGATCCAGCTTGCATGGAACTTAGCTAAAGAAGCAAGTTTGTTTTATTGTCACAACAATGCATTTTAAAAATGCACCAACTCTGAATTTCCACCATTTTCAGGAAAATCAATAAGGATACAGAGAAATTATGATAAAAACAACTACTATTTTTATATTTCATATCAGCATATAATTTCCCAATGACTTAAAAAATGAAAGTAAAATATTAAATCATATTGTCATATGTGTAGACTAATTTGGGTTCAACAAAATATGATTATGTGGCTTCTTTAATTAATGAAACTATTTTTAAAGGCTTAAAAGATAACATACATTAAATTTTCTTTAATAGAACAAAATGTAAGATTCTCAACCTGTTTAATGTATTGTCAATATTTAATGATTACTTTAGGAAGTAAATGAGATTGAGATCTTGCAAATTAAGAAAAGAAAAATAAGACAGGTAAATAAGATGAATTCTCTCACAGCCAACAGATGCTGTTGATATAAAAATAACTGCAAAATAAAATACCTATCAAGAGATCTGACACAAAAGAAAAATGACTAGTACAATGTTCTTTTAATAGATTTCACAGTGTTTAATATTTTTATTATTAAAACAAACTTAAATTACATATTTATAGAGTGAACAGAATGTAGAACTAGAAACAATTTTCTCAAATTACTGCTAAATATTTTAATTTAGATATAGGAGGGTTACTAATTGTAAATGTCATTAAGTATAACCCCAGGGAAAGTTTTGTAATTGCTTTCCCATTAAAACTTTAAGAATTTTACAGCTTCCCATGCATCCAAGTGGTTAGGACAGCATGCAGTATCTTTAACCACAAAAAAGCACTATTTGTTTTAATTTGTTATTCTATATTTAGATGATTATTTTCATATGCAGTCACTTTGGTTATGCCACTAATATGTTTTTGGTGTTTTGGTAAATATTATCACTATATTTTTTTCCTGATGATGTTGTTATGTCATGGAAAAAGAGATATTTTCTAGCATCATAAAAGTAGTTTGCCCAGATATAGTGTGTCATTGTAGAATGACTTTGGTTTTGCTATTAATACGTCAATTTGTTGTTTTTCTGTATTGAATACAATTTGTTGTATTCAATATTTGCAAAATACACAAGAAAGAAAGTTAATGCCTGTACACTACCTACAAAGACTTTTGCTTGCCATTAATCTCTTACAAATATACTTTTTAAAACTATTAAATATGATTTATATTTATCATGTATTATAAATAATGTAGAGGTAAATATACAGCAGCATTATGTAATCTATATACCAATACTAACCTAAATATGTGAGATGGACACATCATTGGACAGCTGCATGTTTACAAAATTTGATGAAATAGAAAACATTTGCCAAACAAAGAGGGGGCTTGAGATGATGAGTGCCTGTTGTGTTCTTTTGGCTTAGTGAGGAACAAAGAAGATATAATGCCTCACAATTACAGTAGGAAAGGTTTGCCCTGATAAATTACATAGGTCATTTTGACTGCTAGGGCTGTTCAGCCCTTTGATATGTTACTGTGAGCTGTTTGGAGCCTCTTTTGAGAACATGTTTCACACTTAAGCAATTTTCTTTTCCTATTATGTACAATCAACAGCTGTTGAAGAGAACGATTATTCAAATATGAAATTTTAGAGTAACTTTCAACACAATAATTATCAGTTAACTAAGACTTCAGGTAATGTTTTATAACTGGGAAATTATGAAATAATTATTCTTAGTGAATGCTTATAAGATAAAAATCAAAGTGTTTATATCTCAGTGAATACTGTTGTCAGATTTACACACACACACACACACACACACTTGCAGCTTTGAAAATGTAAAAAAGCAATTGATTTGTTTCATTAGCAGCAGTAGTAATTTTCTTCTTTAACTAAATTTAATGTAGAAAAAATGTTAACTTGCTCTATAGGAATATGTAAGTTCTATATTTAAAAATAAACCCTATATTTGACCAGAGAAATAATACATAATACAAAATATCACATTCCTCTGGGGGAAAAAGACATGTATCAGTCATTTAGAATATTTAAAGAACTTGCTTCAAGAGTCTTGGAGAGAATCAGGAGATATTGTACAGTCATCTTGTTTAATTCTTACTCTATTGATTGCATTCTGACACATTATTTCCACAAAAGATAAAAAAATCCAAAATCTTTCATATTTTATACATAAATAATATGTTCTTGTAAGTTTTTCTCATTCCCACAAATGTTTGATTTGTTTAACTTGAAGAATACATAACTACTAGGTGAATTCTTCTGAAACATGTACAGACAATTACTTCCCTTAGCCATGCTACGAATTTTTCTTCCAGGAAGTCCATATTAACATATTACAAGATTTTCTTCATCAGTTGATGTTTCCATAACAATAAATTGCAAACTGGTTGGCTTAAATACATAAATGCATTTCTCATAGACTCAAGATAGAAATCTAATATTTGAAATGCTGTAATCCCAGTCAAAAGCTTATGAATGAATTTATCAGTAGTAATTGTTAGTTTGATAGATGTTCATGGTATCCAATTCTGTGATTAAACACCATAATCATGGCAAGTCTTATACAGGGAAGCCTTTAACTGAAACTTGCTTATAGTTTCAAAGGTTTATTCTATTATCCCTATGGCAGGAAGCCTGGTAGCATGAAGTCAGGTATGATGATAGAGGAACTGGGAATTCTGTCTCTTGATCTGCATGCACCAAGAAGAAGGAGAAAGCCATTGGAGCTAGCTTGTGGTTTCAAAAACCCAATGCCCACCTGCAGTGACACACTTCCTTCAAGAAAGCAACACCTATTTCAACAAGGCCACACTTCTAGTGCCACTTCCTGTTGACCAAGTATTCATCCATAAACAATCAAACATCTATGAGTCTATCGGGTCAATTCATATTTAAACCAATTCATGGACTGGTGAGTAGTTTATCTATATTTCAGTGTATGGTGCCATAGCTGTACATATTTGTGCAAAATAGCTACACTAATATGCCATCAAAATACAAAAAAAGTCAATTTGGAAGGATAATGTTTGAGGATACGGGGAAGAGTGAGTGGGAAAAGGGAACAATATTAGATTTCATTTCATTTTATACAACATAAAATTCTCAAGATAAAACTTGTTAAAATCATTTTTTTTTAAAAAAAGATATTTTGTCTGGAGTATCTCCCAAAGCCTCCATCCTTGACTTAGGTCAACAACTTTCTTGTTCCATTCTCATGTGGCCTTTTCAGAACCTAGAAGCTCACTGCTTTGTTTTCCTTTTACAAAGATACATACATAAGATTTGGTTCTCATGTGCTTATTAATTACAACCATAAGGGCTGTACTTCCAAATACATGAACACAGGACACTAGAGCTTCAATATATGGATTTTGGAGGATTTCAATTCAACAGTTAAAGCAGCAAAAGTATATACCGTTATTTCCTAAGTGCATCCAAAATGAAGAAACTGCCTGCATAGAAGATCCATGCCTTACTTCTCCTAATATTATCAAATTTAGGATTTAGAAGCTTTTGGGAACTGTGGTTTGAATTTATGCCTTATGAGCAAAGACAATCAATTTAAAGTGCCTAAAATTTATGGAGAACTAGCACTTCAAATTATGAAAAGTTCAGAAATTATGAGTTGAATAATAGACAAAGTAATATTCAAAAGAGATATAATAAAGAAAAATAGCCCTAACAAATTCTGAGGTGATATGATACTAAATGCTGGTAAAACTGAAGTCATCTGTAGTAAAAGAACAACACTCAATTGAAAGTTAATATTGTGCCTCTTCCTCTGAAAGCAAGTACATTCCTAAGAGCAACTACTCCTTATCATACTCTTAACTGTTTTCAATATATCCTTATATTAAGTGATCATCCTAAAGAAATATACCTTAGCATCAGTACCATCACATAAAAGACTATTAACATGGCAAAACATGAACAACCAATTAGATATCCAAGTCATTTTTGTAGAAAGATGCGATGTTACGAGGTATAAAAGTAACATCACATTGGAGAAGGTTACCAAGTAGTAGGCTTCTAGTCCATCAATAAGAAATTAGGTCCGGAAAACTCATTTCCACAAATAAATTCTTAAGGAACACAAAAAAGGAATCAACCACAGAACGGAGTGGAACATAAGGAAACCCTTCCATAGGAAAAGAACTTCTAATGTGAAAGCTGTACTTTTCTTGGGATGTTGAAACAGGTCGACTAGGACTGGACACTCAACCAACTGTGATTAAGAGACCCCAGCAGCACTGAGGCGAAATCATCTTAGAGGTGTTTCCTCACTGTCAGCACACTGAAACTTGGCAGACAAGGCTTGAACCTCTTGCTTACAGCTGAACTTGGTTTTATGTAGCAGTTTCACATAAATGGCAGGATTAAAATCCCCAAGGAGGCCCAGAGAGGCTATCAGTGAAGGTACACCCAGTTGCAGTGAATACATTTCTGAGATGCCAGAACTGTGTGATTAATCGTAAGAATGGTGGCTGTGTAGGCAGGAGTCAAGTTGAGCCTGGGTGAGAGGAAGTGACTGCTGTGGATATCAGAACCACAAAAATATTGCCCCCAAATCCTTTGAAGCCCAGTGGAATGTTAGTGTGTCCCAGATGTCAAAGAGTGACCTATTATACCTTGGAATTTGGTTTTGTTTCAATTTGAATTTTACCTAGTTTGTCTACCCTGAAGTAAGAATATATTTTGCTCCCTCCCCCCATCCAATCCCATAGTTATAAGACCTTGGATTATTTTTAATTTAACTTTGAAATTGTAGAGGCTTTGAACTTTTAAAGAGACTATGCATGTAGTATTCTTGTTTGGCCTTCAATTGATTTTGTAACAGGATCTGATTTTGTAGCCCATATAACATAGAAATCACTCTATAAGCAAGACTGGCCTCAGATTCACAAAGACCCACATGCCTCTCTCTGCCTCCCAAGTTCTAGAATCAAAACTATGAACCACCAAGCCCAGCAAAACTCGAAATTTTAAAATATTTAAAATTAAAAAACTATGGATTTTTACACTTGGAATGTTTATGGTATATTAATGGCATCAATACTAATATGAGAACTTTGGGGTGAAAAAGAATGAAAGATTATGGTTTATCAGTAATAAACTATGTGTCTAGTTTAGAAGGGCTTAATTCTAATAGCAAGGTTTTATGTCAACGTGACAAAGGCTAGAGTCATTTTTGGAAGAGGGAAACTCAATTGAGAAAATATTCCTATATTATTGACCTGTTGGACATCTCTGGACTAATGATTAATGTGAGCAAGTAAGTTTTCTCAGTGGTTAAGTTGTTGCTCTTGTTGCTCTAGCAGAAGACCTAGTCTTATTCAGGGTATCCCTCTGGTGGCTCACAAGCATCAGTAAGTTAAACCTGCAAGCATCAGGAAGAGACAGTGAGCCTCTTGACCTGGCTTGAGCTTCTGAAACCTGAAAGTCAAATCCCCAGTCAAACCCCTCTTCCTACAAGCCAAGACCTACTCCAATAAGACAGCATGCTTCCAATATACACTAGCACAGAATATACAATACCATTCCAAAAGGAACTAAAGGGATCATAGCAAGGGAATACTGGACTAAAGCCATTCCAGAAACAAGTCTGGCAAACTCCAAGCTCTGCCTCTCTAGTCATCTATTCAGGAACACCTGTGACATATGCCTGGCCTCCGCTGTTTTCCTTTGTTACTGAGGGAGATAGCATAACCCCTTTCTTATATCCTTGAATCAATAACCAGAACCATGCAAAGTTCTGCTATTTTTTGGAGCTATAACATGGCACCCTTGTTCAAATATATTTTCAAAAGCTTTCTGACTTTGATGGTTTTCTTCACTGTCTAAGCCTGTCTGTCCTGAAACTTGCTCTGTACACCAGGCTGGCCACAAACTCAGAGGTTCACCACCCTCTGTTTTCCAAGTGCTAGGATTAAAAGTGTACTCCACCATGCCTGGTCCTAAACTTTACTTTAATTCCTTTTTACTTTTGTAAATTCTTTTTCACAATCTGGAAGCTTAACTGGGTAGAATTTTGCTCTGAAGTCACCACTCTCTTTATTCCTTCCAGCCTCCAGCTTTTCTCCAATTTGTTCGCATTTCCTGATACTTCCTGTCTCACCAAAAAGCACATTTTGTATTTTTCTTTGCTCAGTTTGTTCACTTGCATTATAGATCTTCACAAGACTGGTCACTAATAGGCACACAATACACTCAATGTTAGGTTGTCCAGAAACAGCCTTTGACAAAGCTGTTGATCCATAACTTCAGTTGAGCCTTAGGCAGGTTGCTTTAGCCACATTCTTCACCAAAATATCACAAATATGATTTCTGGGCCACACATTAATAGTCTTCTCCTCCAAAAACTCTTGATCCAGGTTCCTACAGTTGAAAGTCCCAAAGTGCACATTCCTCCAAATGAAAGTGTAGTCAGACCTATCACAGCAGTACTCCAATCTCTGGTACCACATTCTGTCTGAGTTAGGGTTTTATTGCTGTGACATCATGGCTGTGGAATCTTTTATAAAGAAAAATATGTAATTGTGCTTGGCTTGCAAGCAGTTAGGTGGTTTAGTTCATTATCATCATGCCAGCAAGCATAATGGCATACAGGCAGACATTTTGCTAGAGAAGTAGCTGAAAGTGCTACACCTTGTTCTGTAGGCAGTAGGAAGTGATGGTGAGCCACAAGACCTGGTTTGAGCTTGTGAAACATCAAAGCCCACCCCCAAGTGACATACTTCCTCTAACAAGGCCATATCTCCCAGTAGTGTCACTTTCTATGGGCCTTTAGGAGCTATTTTTATTCAAACCACTACAGTACTATTACCCAAATATTCCTCTTACGTTCTCTTCTGCTATCTATCATCACCTATGACATGGCACAGCTCTTTCACAACACATTCTGACTACCAGGTCTTTCAAAGAGCACCTCTAATCATCAGAATAGAAATTATTTTTTCTCTCATCAAAATCCCCACTGCTCTTGTATTCACAATTCTAAAGAACTTGTTTATTCTTCTTAACATACTATTGTTTATGTTTAAAATAATTTCATTCTTTGAAGACCTTTAAATGCTAGGATGATTTTTATACATCTTTAGATTTTAAAGTATTATAGACAGTATTCAATCACAGAATTCATATCTTCTGTCAAGTTAAGATGAATGAATAAAAATGGCTCAGATGGAATGTGAATCTTTATATAATAAATCTAATAAAGTTATCAATAGTAAAAAAACTACATTAGTGAACGAATTAACTGCTCTACAGATGAAGAAGCAAGATGACTTTCAATATAAATTTTAGCAAACCCTCGAATAAATCTATTAATGATAATTATTATAATAAATATTTAATCTCAGTTGGAGGTTTCTACATCACCTTTGACTATTCAGTTCCCAGGTTAAAGACGCAAAACTTTTATACTAATAATAAGCCTATAAACCACTAGAGCTGGACTAATCTCTACCTTCTATGCTATTATATCTAATTTTTTGACAATAACTCCAAAATACAACTTGCCATGTTTCTCCTGGGCCCCTCTTTCACCAAGTGGCTAGCCCTCATGGGCCAGATCTCATAATTTTTTTTTTTTTTTAATATTGGGAGGGGTTTTCCAACTAAAGTCAGAAAACCTGCTAGACAAATTCTAAAAGAGCTGTAACACTTTCTCATGATCTCTTAAACTATGGCTTCTCCTGTCTATACCTTCTATCTCCTCCTCCTTGTTGTCCTACTCTGATCCTAAGCCTGGGAACAGAAACCTTACCTACATTTCTTCAGACCAGCTTTAGGCTGTAGGCATCTTTATTCAACTAATAGTTTTAAATTAAGGAGCAAGGTTACATAGCATCACTTTGTGCATGTGAGGATTTTCTCCTCCCTGGTGGCAATGAAACCTTAGATGCCAGTGTTTAGCATTACAATGCATAGCAAAAGACCAAAACAACATAAAATGAAGGAAGAACCAATGGCTAGATTTGCTGCAATTCTAAAATTGTTGGCATTAATGCCACAGCAATGACTTATATACAATAGATATCTCTCTAATCATGAGTTAGACCATCTGTTCTACAGAATATATCTAATACTCCTACATAGACTCTTGATGTGGTCATTCAATGCCAACTGCATGTTTCATTCATGAACAAGTAACTAATAGCTATTTGATTTTGAAAGAAAACACACCACATGTTATATAAGTTTTAATGATTTTGATGCTTATGATTACATCAGAAAATGCCTATGAAAGATGTAGTAGAGTATTCATGCATGCAGGACTCAAGTTTAGTTATGTCCACATTTTAATTTTTTATTTTATTTTTTTTATTTTTTAAATTAACTTATAAATTAATTTATTCCTGTGTGTTTGTGTTGTATCCATGATTATAATGTACACATAGCAAGGCCAGAGCAGGACCTTGTGTCTTCCTCTGTGACTGTCTCACTTGCCATTTCTACTCGGGTGGATGTTCAGTGAACTAGGAGAATTGCCTGTCTGGTCATTACATCCACACTGAGGTTTCAGGCACAAGCAACAGTTTCTGGCATTTTAACACAGGTGCTAGAAATTCTACTTAGAGTCCTCATACTTGCAGCACATACACTCTGATCCATTGAGCCATTCTTTCAGACTCTTAGACTTACAATTTCTAAAATAAATCCATGAATTCTTACACTGATCCTAACTATTTGTCTGCAATCAAAATTTTTCTGAAATTTATAGTATTGTGAATAATATAATGACATTTTGGGTATAGGAATTGGGATCTTGTTGAGATTGAGAACTTCAGGAATTACATATATAGACATTAAAACATGTAAGTGAATATATTTGTCTACATGTTTATCAGACTTTATAAATACTTTCATGATTAAAAATTCAAACCTCTACTTTTATACAAAACTCTCACCTATTCTAACTTACCCTTTCATAATTTTCACTTTTATGCCAAGTGTTTCACTCATTTAACATGTCAAATACATAATTTTATTATGTATAACTATGTATACCAGTTTACTTTTGCTTGTAAAATATATAATCATTAATTTTTATAGAAAAACTGTTTTCCATTTGGACATTAAATGATACGGTAAATAAGAATTGCTCAAAGATTTTGGTATAATTATATTAATTTTTGAAAACTAAAATAACCAAGACAAATTTCTAATTTTATTTGGAGTTAGTATTAAAATATTTATGCCTGTGAAGGAAGTCAAAGTAGAGCATAATAAATGAGAGTTCTTCAAAGATTTAACACTTACTTATTTGGGTGAAACGTCTCACTGTCAGGTGAAACTTGTTTGCTGGAGAAGGATATTGGAACTCCAATGACACAGTATAATAGAAAATGTAACAATATACATTTTATCTGAAGATTTATTTCCTTCCATTCATTGAACTCAGGAGAATTAGGAGCACTTCTAGTTTTATTTCTACTATTGGGACCAAAAGACCCTGATCAAATCTACTTACGAGATGAAAGGTTTTAAATGAAACCTGCTTTGCAGTTGCAGAAGGCAGGCTATTATTAGGAGATGTCAAGGAAGGAATTTAAAGAGCTAATCAACAGCACATCCATGATCAAGAGCAATGAGAGATGTATCCTTGCTTGATGACTTGTTATTCTTAGGTTGCTCTCTTCACTATTGTACAGTTCCAGACCCAGTCCATGAAATAGTGGCACCCAGATATAGAATTGATCTTACTGCATAAACTAAACTCCAACAAATCCTGTTAGGTGTACACAGAGATCAACCAGGTAATCTCTCAGTTGATCCTTTTCTTCTCAGGTTATTCTAGCTTGTAACCAGTGAACATTTAAAACTAGCTTATATAGTGTCTTGGTAAATGCCATGAGAAAAGTCTCACACTCACGTAAAAAGAGAGGAAAAATAACAATTACAGTGATTCGTAGCCTAAGTCCGTAGACTACATAGAAATACACAGCAAGACAGAATTAACACTGAACAAAACTGAGAGGTACCTAGTCTGACTTTTCACATATCATTTATCTACGTACCATCTATTTATCTATCCATCCATCCATCCAACCAACCATCCATCATTTATCTATCTATCTATCTATCTATCTATCTATCTATCTATCTATCTCTCTCTCTATCTATCTCTCTATCTATCTACAATCTATATATCCATCCATTTATCTATCTACACACACACATACACGTGTGCATGTGTGATTTTTTTTGTGTGTGTGTGTGTAAGGTGAGATATTTCAAATGTATTTCAGTGTGTATGTGGTTTTTAATTTACAACATACAGGCGAATTCTCAGTATTGGAACACTTGTCAAAAGCAAAAACTGGAACTAAAGAACAGCTACATTTCAATTGTAGCCAATCTACAGCAAGCAGTTCATCAAAATTCTTAAAGGTTTGGTCCTCAGATGCTCAAGCAGGTGCAACTTCTGTTGACCCTTCACAATCTTTCTGTCAGCACTTCTGATGCTGCCGATGCTGTGAGTAATATTTGCAGTAGAGGTCAGACAGGCTGCAAAGTTTTGAATGCCTTTCTTGCTGATGAATTCCCCTTTTCTGTGGCTTTTCAGCATGGGTTCACATGTCATGACCTTTACATCACAAACTGAGGTAAGCAAATTCTGGTCCTGAGAGAAAGGAGAAAAATACAAACCTTTCTTAACTTTGTGAGCTCATTGTGACTCTACTTCAAATCAACAAGGCTTCAAGAGAAAAAAAAAATCCCACTTGCAGCAACATAAACATATTTTCAGATCTGTACTTGAAATAGTTTTCCACTCATCACTTGAACAGTATAAAAAAATTTGATTTGCCTTTGCCTGACTGAGGGGTTAGCAGGTAGAGGAATAAGTATTCCAGGCATGTATTTCCTGTTGATTCTTCTCACAAAGTACTTGAGGGAATTAGGGCAGGCGGGAGGCTAAGAAACCAGGCAAACAAGGCTTATCTTGGTACTGATCTGCTAAAGTCTTTTTGCCACAGATCCTTACTGAGACCAGTTATTACTAGACCACAAACAGCCCTACATGGGATACATGAAAATACATAGAGGCTACCTTCCAATAATGGTGATACAAACAAGCATCCTGCTATTGCTCATTGCATAGATGTAATGGTTAAAAATCAGTGCTGTGGCAGGCTTTACTTTCATTTTCTATGTTTTGCCTACAGAGGACATCTTCTTTCCTTACATACTTATACTGAGAAATAAAACCACAACAAACCAAGATGTAAAGGATGAATGGACCCAGCAATTGGCAGATTCCCTGTTTGCCAGTTTCTGAACTATTGTGCTTTGTCTTTCCCTTTGGCAGTGGCAGTAGTTGCTACAGCAGAGTGAAAACAATAAAATGTTGGGCTCAAAATCATGCAAAAAATGTGCTGACAAAACTAAGGGAAAGAGACGTGTCTTACTTTGGATTTTTATATGCTGTCATTTATATGCTGTAGGATTTTAAACATTTTGTACTCTGATCTTGTATGAGAATTAGAGTTGAAGTCCTGTTAAGGTTTTACCACCAAAGACAGCAAAAGGTTAAAATACATCTGTGGAGAGCAGTAATCTCAAGACAGAAAAAAGAAAACAGGAAATAAATAAATGTTGAGTATATTTAACCATTTGTATTGTAAGCTTAGAGTGTACTTGTTCCATTTCACAAACATCAAAGGAAAAAATAAATACCTGTTCACCACACTGGTAGTCAAACCACTAAGGATATATGTTGTTAGAAATTCAATATTCCCTTTTCTTATCTATATCTTCTACCAAACAGAAGATTTCACATAAATCTGAGACGTTAGAAGTGTATGTGAATTGAATACTATTTACTTTTTTAACCTTTGTTTTTCCTTTACTGACTTGCTTCCCTGAGAATTAGAGAATAATTTAGAGAATACTACCTGACTGAAATGAATCTATACTGTCATTAATCCAGTATTTTGGGGGCACCATTGCAGTTATATGTATTCATGGAGCTTTTGAATTTGTTCCAGTGGTCTACATTTCCATTGTAATGTCAGTCAATACTTTGTTGTTTTATTAATATGACATTCTATATACATGAGGTGTAAAATGTTAATCTCTCCAGAATTGACTGCTATTGGCTATCTAGGGAATTTTTTGCTTCCATATGAATTTCAAATAGTTTTTTTTCTATTTATATGAAGAGTAAGTTGAGGATTTTGATTGAGATTTCAATGAATTTGTAAATGGTTTGATAGGATGGTAGTTATTAATTCTATCAATTCATAAGTATGGTGTACATCTCCATTTTCTAAAATGTTTCTTTTTCTCTCTTTCACCATAGATTTCATTGTAGAGATTCTTCACTTCCTTGTTTTGATTTATTCTTAGATCTCTCTTTCTCTCTCTCTCTTTCTCTCTCTCTCTCTCTCTCTCTCTCTCTCTCTTTCTTTATCTCTCTTTTCCTTTCTCTCTCTCTCCCCTTTTGAAGTCATCCTTAATGTAAATCTTCTCTGAATATTTACTGGTGTAGAAAAAAGTTATTGATTGTTATATATTAATTCTGTATCTGGCTGAATTAGTTGATGGTATCAAAAAGTTCTCTGGTAAAAGAAAGATTTTGGATCTCTTATGTACAGCATCATGTCATATACAAGTAATAATATTTGGTGACTCCTTCTACCCCACATCCTCCCTTGTCCTCCTTTCCCTCTCCTCCTCTTCCTGTTCTTTCCTCTCTTCCTACTTATATCCCTTCATCTACCTTCTCTTGCCCTACTTCCCTACCTTTAGATTAGAGCACAATGTGTTCTGTTAGTGCCCAAATAGTACAGAGGTAGAGACTCACAGCATTTCATTGGACTGAGCACAGGGTCCCCAATGAAGGAGCTGGAGAAAGGACCCAAGGAGCTGAAGGGTTTAGAGCCCCTTAGGATAAACAGCAATATGAACTAACCAGTACTCCCAGAGCTCCCAGGGACTACACCACCAACCAAAGAGTACACATGGTGGGACCCATGGCTCCAGATGCATATGTAGCAGGGGATGGAGGCCCTTGATCCTGTGAAGGCTCTATGCCACAGTGTAGGGGAATGCCAGGGCCAAGATGTGGGAGAGGGTGGGGTGGTGAGCAAGGGGAGGGGGGAGGGAACAAGGTGGGTTTTTTTGGTGGGGGCAGGGAAACAGGGAGAGGAGATATCATTTGAAATGTAAATAAAGAAAGTATCTAATGTTAAATAAATAAATAAATAAATAAATAATTTTTAAAAAAGTATTTTGTGGGCATTAGACAGCCCTATGACGTTGATGATGTAGCAGATATTGCTTAGAGTACTTAGTATACTTGTTTATTTGTTTATTTATTATTTTCATTTTTTACTCATTCAACTTACAGTAAGGAGTTATTTAATTTCAATGAGTTTACACACTAGCAATTTGTTTTCTATTGCGTTTAAGTTTTATTACATAATATTTAGATATGTTACATATAATTATTTCAAAATTTCTAAATTTGTTAACATTTATTTTGTGTTAAGGAGTATTGTATATTCAAGAGAAGCTGTCAGGTATTGCTAAGTATATTATTTATTTATTAGTGTAGTGACATATTTGCTAAGCCCATTTGATGTATAGTATCATTTTTCTCATGTTTCTGTTCTGTTCTGTTTATTTATTTATTTATTTTTTATATGTTTGTTTTAGTTTTGTCCAGATAGCCTATTAAAGAAAGTGGAGTACTAAAGTCACTGACTATTGTCAAATTGATTTGTGATTTTAAACCAAGTTGTAGACTTTATGAAATTGTTGTATCAGAGTTTGGTTCATATATGTTTAACATAGTTTGTTAACTTTTATTTCTTATAATGGAATGTCCTGTTCTTCTTTATTTCTTCTGTTTAGCTGTGATCTGAATTTAATGTTGTCATATATTATGATAGTCACAATTTCCTTCATTGTCCCATTTGATTAAAGTATTTTCTCCACGATTTTTACTCTAGGGCAATGTCTAAATTTAAACCTAAGCTGTGTTTTTAGTAAACAAAAAATAGATGGATTTATTTCATGACTATTCAGTCAGCTTGTATGTTTTGAATAGATAAATGAGGCCCATAATTTTGAGATGTATTTTAATTTTAAAAGTTATTATTGAAAGCTGTATTGATTGAAGTCATTGTGTTGTTGATTTGATATGTTAATATTTAAGTTGTCAGTGACATTTTGTGTTTCAGTAATTATAGATTCTAGATTTGTATGTGATCTTTCTAATCTTTTGACTGTGTTCTTTACACTCTTGAGACTCAAATATTGTTCCCTTTATTTTCTTTAGTTTTGATATGTTGGATATAAACTCAGATTTTCTTTTCCTTTACACAGTAGAAGACAATTTTCTGGTTAGGTTAGACTAAGATGGCAGCCATATCATTTTAGGAGTTGGAACACATTCATTCAAACTATTCTTGCTTTCAGTGTTTTTGTTGAGAAATCAGTTATATTCTGATGGGTTTCCCTTTATATGTGATTTCTATTTTATTTTCTTACAGCATTCAATACTCTTACTTAGTTCAGTAGCCTTAATGTTTTTTTTTTGTTTGTTTTTTTGTTTTTTTTTTTCGAGACAGGGTTTCTCTGTATAGCCCTGGCTGTCCTGGAACTCACTCTGGAGACCAGGCTGGCCTCGAACTCAGAAATCCGCCTGCCTCTGCCTCCCAAGTGCTGGGATTAAAGGCGTGCGCCACCACCGCCCGGCTATGCCTTAATGTTTTAATTATGATATACCATAGAGAGTTTATTTTCTGGTCTTATCTTTTGTATATGTGTGTGTGTGTGTGTGTGTGTGTGTGTGTGTGTGTGTGTGTGTGTATGCTCATGTGTGAAAATTTCCTTTATCTGTATGACTACATCTTAGTTTGTGGATTTTTTTTCAATGATCTCTTTTAAAAAATCTATTTTATGTGATGAACATTGTATTTTTGTCTTTCTTCTATTCCTGTAACTGAAAGTTTTGGTCTTCTTATGTTATCTCACATTTCCTAAATGTTCTGTTCTCCTATTGTTTTAAATTTCAATTATGATTTGTTTATTTTGTCTAGATCATATACTTTACCTTTGAGTCCTAATATTCTATCTTCTGCTTTAATGAAGTCTTAGAAGCTTGCATTTTTTTCTGTGTTTTAATGTCTTCATTGAAATCAGTTCTCATATCCTAGATTCTCTTCATCTTTTCCATTTGCCTTACATTAGTGTTTTTTGGGAGAATCCCTAAATCATTTAACCTATGTAAGTTCATTGAGATGCTTCTGTAAACTCATCAGACTCTTTGATGAAACTTATGATTGTTCTTTTAGATTCTAAATGATGAGATTCAGATAAATAATTTTCATTGGCAAATGTTTTTACAGATTTGGATATATTTATCTATATCATTAATGACATATATAATATATGCATACACATTTATATATACATATGATATATAATATATACTATTGTATATGTATAAAATATGTACTGGCTTGATTTTTTGTTTCCTTTTCTTTTTGGTATTTCTATGTCTGATATAAACAGGTCTGGTATGAAAGAATGCAGGATAAGTATATTGGATTGGGCCTAAAGACTCAATATGTCTCAGGTCTATTGATTTCAGATAGAAAACAGGGCCTAGCCAATGTCCAAGTGGTGCATCCACATCAAAACATGGAGTGTGGCAGTTGATATGTTGGCTAGAGAGTGAACATGAAGAAAAGTATAAGAGTCTAAAAAAGGATATGATCTGACTGAGTCAATAGTTTAGGACATAGAAATCTAAAGGCCAAAGTTGATGGTGATTCCTGGATGAGGGTTAGAAGTGATGACAGACAGAGTACATCTAATTCCTGGATATGGGACCCAGGCACGATCTGACCAATAAATTAGGGTGTACAAAGAGAAGGAAGAAAAGGACTTATCTGATTAAATTTTAAGTAATTCAAAGCATGTTTTGGGTATATGCTCAGGACTGGTATGACTGGGTCCTCAGGTAATACCATGTCCAATTATCTGAGGAACTGCAAAACTGATTTTAAGAGTGCTTGTACCAGCTTGCAATCCCACCAGCAATGGAGGAGTGTTCCTCTTTCTCCACAACCTCACCAGCATCTGCAGATCAAATTAGTTTTTGATCTTGGCCATTCTGACTGGTGTGAGGTGGAATCTCACAGTGTTTTGATTTGCACGTCCCTGATTACTAAGGATGTTGAACATTTCTTTAGGTGCTTCTCAGCCATTCAGTATTCCTCTGTTTAGAATTCTTTTTTTAGCTCTGCACCTCATTTTTAGTAGTGTTATTTGTTTCTCTAGAGTCTAACTTCTTGAGTTCTTTGTATATATGGGATATTACCCCTCTATTGGATATAAGGTTGGTCAAGATCTTTTCCTAATCTGTTGGTTGCCATTTTCTCTGATTGACAGTTTCCTTTGCCTTCCAGAAGTATTACAATTTTACTAGGTCCCATTTGTCTATTTTTGATCTTAGAGCATAAGCCATGGATGTTCTGTTGAGGAAATTTTCCCTTGTGCCCATATGTTCAAGGATTTTCTCCACTTTCTCTTCTATTAGTGTCAGTGTATCTGGTTTTATGTGAGGTCCTTGATCCACTTAGACTTGAGCTTTGTACAAGGAGATAAGAACGGATTAATGTGCATTCTTCTACATGCCGACCTTCAGTTGAACCAGCATCATTTGTTGAAAATGCTGTCTTTTTTTCTACTGGATGGTTTTAGCTCCTTTGTCAAAAATCAAGTGTTCACAAGTATGTGGGTTCATTTCTGGATCTTCAGTTTTATTCCCTTGATCTAACTGCCTGTCTCTGTATCAATCCCATGCAGTTTTTATCACTATTGCTCTCTAATACAGCTTGAAGTCGGGATGGTGATTCCCCCAGAAGTTCTTTTATTGTTCAGAATAGTTTTTGCTATCCTGGGTTTTTTGTTATTCCAAATGCAATACCCAAAAGATGCTCCAAAATATAACAAGGACACATGCTCCACTATCTTCATAGCAGCCTTATTCATAAGATCCAGAAGCTGGAAAGAACACAGATGTCCTTCAACAGAGGAATGTATACACTAAATATGGTACATTTACAAAAGAGAGTAATACCCATCTATTAAAAACAATGAGTTCATGAAATCCTGAGTGAGGTAACCCAGTCACAAAAGAACACACATGCTATGCACTCAATGATAAGTGGATATTAGCCCCAAATCTTGGAATACTAAGATACAATTCACAGACTACATGAAGCTCAAGAAGAAGGAAGAATGAAGTGTGAATGCTTTGGTCCTTCTTAGAATGGGGAGCAAAATATTCACACAAGGAAATAAAAGGGAAAAATATGGAGTACAGATTGAAGGAAAGGCCATGCAGAGACTGCTCCAACTGGGGATACATCCCATATACAGTCACCAAAACCAGATATTGTGGATGCCAAGAAGTGCATGCTGACAGTAGCAAGATACAGCTGACTCTTTAGAGGCTCTGCCAGAGCCTGACAAATATAGAGTCGGATCCTCACAGCAAACCATCTGCCTAAGCCCAGGGTCACTCATGGGGGACTTAGAGAAAGGACTGTAGTAGCTGAAAGGGTTTGCAATCTCATAGGAAGAACAACAGTATTAAACAACCAGAACCCCCCAGAGCTCCCAGGGACTAAACTACCAACCAAGGAGTACACAGGGAGGAACCTATAGCTCCAGCCACTTAAGTAGCAGAGGATGGCCTTCTGGAAGCATCAATGGTAGAAGAGGTCCTTGGTACTGTGAAGGCTTGATGTCCCAGTGTAGGTGATTGCAGGAGTGGGTAGGTGGGTGGAGGACTACCCTCATAGAAGCAGGGAGAGGATGAATGGGATAGGGGCTTTCAGGTGGTGGTGGGGGATCAGAAAAGAGGATAATATTTGAAATACAAATTAAAAAATATCCAATAAATAGGAATAAATAAAAGAAAGAAAGAAAGATAGATAGAAAGATAGACAGACAGACAGACAGACAGACAGACAGACAGACAGATAGATAGATAGAAAGAAAGAAAGGAAGAAAGCCTTCAAGAAGTTCTTTAAAAATTTGAGTAGCTAAATTGGAAAACCTCAGAGTTTGGAATATCGTGAAAATTTTAGAGTAGTCAGAAATAAACTGTGTCTTATAAAATGGGCAATTAGCAGAATATACCTTCATTTTGAATGAAACAAGAAATGCCACAAAGAAGGGAGAGCTTGACAAGTTGTGCTTGTTATTTTCATGTTGTTGTGACAGAATGCCTGCTTGAAATACCTGAAGAGAAGAAACATTTATTTGCTAGTGGCTTCAATTTATACTTGGGAGGGAATACAGGAGCAGTACACGTCACAGATGCCAGAAAGTAAGAGAGAACACTACCAGAAGATGCCAGAGGAAGATATAGCTCCCTCTTATCTACTTCTAAACCTGTCCAGCTTGGCATAGGTCTTTCACCTCCAAATAGATTATTCAAATTTTGATAAAGTGGCTGGAACCATTCATTAGATGCCATTCAAAGATGCCATGAAGTAATTGTGTTTGGAAATGACGTCACAGTCTAACTCAAGATTTTGGTTTTATGATCTTTTAGATATTTCTTTTTTCTTCTTTTTATTATTATTGGATATTTTCTTTTATTACATTTCAAATGTTATCCCTTTTCCTGGTAACCCTCCCTCCTGGAAATGCTATCACATCATCCCTCCCCCTGCTTCTATGAGGGTATTCCTGCACTTGCCCAACCACTTCTCCTTCCTGACCTCGATTTCCCTACACTGGAGCATCTATGGAACCTTCATAGGATCAAGGACCTCTTCTTCCACAATTTGGATACATATCTTCCCACTTTCCTTATTCTTGGCAGGAATGCACTTGTATTTTATGTCCTCCTTCATGTACCTACAGTTTTCTCATTATATTTCACTAACATTTTCTGCCTCTTACTTGGGAAATTCTAAGGTGAATTACACAGCCTGAGCATTACATCAGAACCCTATTTTCCTCCTTTTATTTGTAGCATTAGATTTTCTTAATCCAGAACCTTAAGGCTGTTTCTATTATGTAATATACTCCATACTCACTGCCAGGTTGTCATTGTGACAAGCTTTCTTAGTATTGTTATCATTTTTTTTCTTAACCTCCCTTGTATCTTGGAGAGGATTATTTTCTCAAACCCTTTATGGCATGCGCTTTTATGCCTGCTATTGATGATTCCTAAAACCAACTGAAATTTAATTGAATCAAGAAAAATTGTGTCATGATAGAGAATACTAAATCTGCTATGCATACGATATCAGAAGTTTGGTTTACCAGTTCACTCAAGGAGTGAATTTCCCTATACCTTTTTCTACACAAACAGGACCTAGCCCATCTTGTGTTTATACCTCACCTGAGTGTACAGTTCATTCTGCTTTCACCCGATGTTCATAATTATATTGATCAAACCTAGAAGTTATCTCCAATTAAAAACCACTTGCAAATGAAACTTTGTTTTTTTCCCAGGGAGTCTCATTGGGGGAAATAATCTACTCTTAATGGTAGGATTCATGCTCAATTCTAGTTGGCCAATCTAAAACAAACCCAATGGCAGCTTTGGAGGCTTTTTTCTCATAATGTCATGCTTTTGAATTTTACTATAAATTCATATACATATACATATATGTATATGTATATTAAAATATATATTAAACACATACATGTGCACACAAACACACAGATATATGTAAATGTGTGTGTGTGTATGTGTGTGTATGTGGTGTGTGTGTGTGTGTGTGTGTGTTGGGCTGCCTGTTTGCCTCACCGCTGGGATGATGGAACTCTGTAGACATGTTGCTCAGAGAGGGTAGAATTCAGTCCAAGATAGGGGTTCCCAGCCTGTATTTCCACAGCTGAGAAACAGTGGGAGCTAGGGCCGATGCTGTGCTTGTCAGTCTCCTGTGTACCCAGACTCTGCTGGACATCTATAGGAGTTGAGAACAGTGAGCTGTGAGTTTGCCCTTTCCCTACATGCCAGGCAAGAAGGGGATGGCTGAGCAAGGGACTAGGTTGAATCCTATTTGTTTCTCAGTGAGTGCTTAAAATACTGAGGGGCTGAAAGAAAGAAGACCTTCTCCTGGAGATTTAAACTTTTCAATGAAGCTCTTTCCTATGAATGCTTCCCCCACCCCTACAGGGATCCTTAATGAAGGAGACAGTCCTTGCTTGTCCAAACTGTTTTATTTATGGCAATATGTATGCATATGTTTTACTCAAGATGAACCAAAGATTAACTACCTTTTGCATGAAGGTATGCCCAGGAAAGGAAGCTCATTGGCTAAACACTAGGGGACAATCTAGACAGCTCATTATCATGGAGAATTCTAGGTTTTATTCTACATAACTTGTTGTCATGGTCCTTTCTTTGTGGTGTCATGGTTACATGTTCCTGGACAGGTAAACCCTGGCTGGGTGCTTGTTCCAATACCTGCTCTTCTCAATTGTGGGAATTCTTGTGTTTTTTTTAAATCTGCTTCAACCTTACCAGGTCTTCTGTCTGGTGGCATGATCCACTTGTTGACATGTATACATATATGTATACATTCAGTAACCCTCCCACACACACATTTTCCTCTACGGGTTATATCATGCCTCCCAGTTTTGTGGTTTATGGGATTCTTGAAAGTGTGAATGAATGGATCACTGCATATCTGCATGTATCTGTTTTTTATGTCTTTTCTTGGGCTCTTTTTTGTCTATTTGTTTAATTTGTTTGATTCTGGTGTGTTTCTTTTATCTTATATTTTAATTTTACTATTACCTCTTAGAGTTGTGTTCACTTTCTAATGAGACACAGAAAGGAGGAATATATGGATAGGAGGTAGGGAGGTGGAACTGGGAAGAGTAGAAGGAGGAAAAATCATAATTAGTAAGATAAATGACAAAAATGTATTTTTAATAAAGGGAATTACAAAGAAAAGATAATGTAAAGCAAAACCAAACAACAACAAAAACCTAGAAGCACTGCTAATGAGATTCTGACTTTGGGATCCTGGTTACCCAGTAACAGTCTTCTATTTACCCAGGGTTCTTCTGTTTAGGACATGGCCATTAGCATTATTATTTTCTTCTTTTTAAAAATTTATTTATTTATTTATTTATTTATTTATTCATCACTCCACATTTTATTCCCCCCAGCCCCCATCTACCCTCCTCCTGTCCCACATCCCATACCTCCTGCCCAAGCCCCTGTCTTATTTTCAGTGTCTGCTTCAGACCTAAAAACAGGACTGTCAAATTCAAAAATATGTGCCTTGCGAGGTTCTGTAGTAAAGCATGAACTCCCATCTCATGCTGTCTTTACTGATTTCAAATGTGTTATTAGTATTTTATCATGTTTCTCATCACTAAATATCAAACTTTAAATACTTACTGTTATTTCTGTGATTTCTAAGACAAATTTCTCCATTTTTACCTAGGACAGTTCTAAAAGCTGATTCCCTTCTGTGTCTACACAGTGCTCCTTACGGTTTTACTACTCCCATTTTGACTGTGGTACCTGCTAGGTTTCTCAGCTGTTGCTTGATTATTGTTTACAACTTTTACTCAAGGTTTACTTTATTTGTTTATACTATAAGGTCTACATTCCTCAGTCTTTTCATTTACTTCTTCATAATTTATGGTAATACTTCATTTTGTTCCGTTGTTCACTTGTTTTTCTGAGGGTGTAACTTTTTCTTTTACCATATTTGATTTACATCAAAATTAAATAATTATTTCTCATAAAATTGATAACTTTATTCATAATTAGTAGGATTTTGTGTTTTTGTTGTTTGTTTAAAGGTTTTTATGTACTGCTTATTATTTGAGATTTTTATTTTTAATCTTCTTTCACAGTCCAGTCAATATACCCCTTCTGCCCAACCTGAAACAGTTCTTTGTCCCATTCCTAATCCCCTGTCTCCAAAAGGATGTCTCCAGCTATCCCACTCCACCAGACCCCACCTCACCAGGCCTCCCTACTCCCTGTAGCCTCAAGTCTCTTGAGTGTTAGTGCATCTTCTCTCATTGAGACCAGACCAGACAGTTCTCTGGTAGGGCCTTGGACCAGTTAATGTATGCATGCTACCTGACTAGGGAATCAAGTTTCAGAGAGATCTCAGAGGTCCAAGTTAATTGAGACTGCTGGTCTTCCTACGGTGTCATCTTCCTCCATAACTTCTTTCAGCCTTTCCCTAATTCACCCACAAGGGTCCCTACTTTAGTCCATTTGTTGGTTATATCTGTGTCTGTGTTTTTGTCAGCTGTTGTTGGGCCTCTTGATGGCAGCCATGCTAGGCTCCTGTCTCTAAGCACATCATAGTATCAGTAATAGTGTCAGGCCTTGGAGTTTCCCCTTGGGATAGATCTGAAGTTGGGCCTGGTACTCGACTTCCTTTCCCTCAAGCTCTTCTCTGTATTTTGTCCCTGCAGTTCTTTTAGATTGGAACTATTCTGGGTCAGATTTTTGACTGTAGGATGGAAATCCCAACTCTCAACTTGATGCCCTGTCTTTCTACTGGAGATGGAATCTACAAGTTCCCTCTCCTCACTGATGAGCATTTCATCTAAGGTACCTCTATTTGTGTCCTGATAGTCTCTTACTTCCCAGGTCTCTGGTACATTCTAGAGGGTCCCCTGACCTCCCATATCCAGAGGTTGCATATTTTCATTCATTCTGGCACTCAGAGTTTCACTCCTGTTCCATCCACCCTCCCCCCAATATCTGATCATGTTCCTCTTTTCTCCTCCTCCTCCCACCCAAGTCCCTCACTCCCTCTGTCCCCCATGAATGCTTTCTTCTCCCTCCCAAGTGGGAATGAAGCATCCTCACTTAGGCCCTTTGGCTTGTTAACCTTCTTGAGTTCTGTGGATTGAATCCTGGGTATTCTGGACATTTTTGGCTAATACGCACTAATTATTGAGTACATACCATGTATTCAATAGATCCTTTTAGATCTGAGTTACCTGAGTCAGGATGATATTTTCTAGTTCTATCCATTTGCCTGAAAAACTTATGAAATCCTTGCTCTTAATAGCTGAATAATATTCTATTGTGTAAATGAACCACATTTTGTGTATCCTTTCTTCTATTTTGGTACATATGGGTTGTTCCCATCTTCTGGCTATCACAAATAAGGCTGGTATGAACATAGTGGAGCATGTGTCCCTGTGTCATTGTGGGGCATTTTTTGTGTATATACCCAAGAATGGTATAGTTGAGTCTTCAGGTAGAATACTGGTAACATTTACTTCTTTTATATCCCCTACAGTTTTCATCCCAAATTTTAATAGTCTGGCATAGCTTTAAACTTATTTCAATTTAACTCTGTAATTGTGCTCAGCAATCTAACATCATTCAACTTAGTATATTCTCCAGATGAGCATAATGTTCTCTAGCAAAAGTGAATTTTCAGAAAACAAAAATATATAATGTCTTCTACAAAACAAAGTTATCAAACAATAACTCAGTTACCTACCTATCATCTATCTATATAGATAGGTAACCTTGAGGATTTAACCTAAATTATTCAAGAATCAAATTCAAATGTAAAAATCATGGAAAAGTTACACAGACAGTTTGTAAATGAGAGGCCTAGATTACTTACTTTTTATAGATAGAGAAAACAGCCTTACAAGCTGAGATCCATAATATTTGAAGTGACATATTGTTTATATTTTTCAAGAAAATCGGTACAACTAGGCATATTTGAATCGTAATCATAGTAATTGAATTTAGCCAGTGTTGGAAGGAAATTTCTTATGTACTTTAATTTTTTATAGTTGCAGTCCTTAGTTTTTTATAAATATATAAAGTAATGTGAATTAATAGCAGAAAAAGTTATGTAAATATAAATCAGTGTATATAAATTTTGAGAAGGTAGTCCAGGCCTGATGATGTATGTGTTTTATCACAGCAGTTAAGAAACAGATGAATAAAGATATCCATAAATTCTCAAGTACATCATGGTCTACACAGCAAGCTCATGGACCATTGGGGCTACAAAGTGAGATCCTACTTTCAAAAACCATAATATTCCCAATATCTAAAAGACTTATTAAGTGTCACAGTCTAGAAGGAGCTTGATTGATGGATCTGAACTCATAAGGCAGCTCATCACTGTCCAAAACTCCAGTTCCAAGTGATCATTTGCCCTCTTCTGACTTCTGCAGACATTAGGCACACAAATAGTGAACAGAACCAAGCAAATAAAAGATTCATATACATAAAACAATAAAAATATAATATAAAATTGTGTGCTTTCTAAAAAAATTGTTTTGCCAAGTATAGCCAGAAAGCAGCTTAAAGAAAAGTAAGAAAATTCTTACATACACAACAAACATATGACCCTCACATTTTGTCATGAAGTTGTCATTTCTAAGTTCTGTTATTGTATCTTTGCTATAATGATGGACTTAAAATCATTTAAGTTAAATCATTAGACCCTATTGAGAAATCAAGATTCATAATCCTCTTCAAGGTATGAATATACTAAATTGATCATATTTAAGAGTCATGCAGTAGTTGAATTCTCTTTCTGGAGACATGTTCAAATATTATGATATACAGAAAATATCTTATTACAGAGTTATAAACAACAAAAAGATTCATAGTAGGATCATCAATCACATATGTATGTAATCTGCCCTGAGAAGCTAAGTATACACCAAAGACTGAATACTTCACTTTTCAAGAGATAATATTAAAGACAATATTCTAAGTCTTGATATGAACATATAGATACATAAATATTTTATTAACAATCTCAATCTACAAACTATAGATGAAAATATTTTCTTCAACTTACTGTTTTGAACAAACTTCATGAATATAGAAAACATTTTCCTTGAGAATATGTGAATTTAGAGATGAATACTGAACCATTATTTTATTGATCTACTGATATCAAATATAGGCAAAAGTCATTTATGATCTAGGAAAAGAGTGCTTCTGAATTCTCATTTATATTAGAGAAGGTAAAATTGGTATGTAGAAGGAAGCAGCCATGTTTGAAGGTGATGTTAAATTAGGGGGCAGACAAAGTGATGAATCAGAGAAAGATTTGACAAAATGAGTCAGAGATTACATAATCCAAGTCTCATGAAAATAGCACAGGAAAGAGAAGTTATTTAAGAGTAATGTAGGGAGAAAGATGCAGCTGGTTGGGAGTCAGTGCAGTGAGTGCAGTGCAATAGAGTTGAGTTCATTCATGGGTTCATGAGGTTAGTACAGGTCAGCAGAGTCTATTGAAGCCAAAGGAAAAGAATGAGACAGATTAGAGCAAATTGTCAGAGTTAGTTTGAGGCCAAGCAGAGCAATTAAATCATAAGCTGAGTGAAGGCAGATTGAGTCAGTCAGTTTGGAGAGGAATTTGGGCCAGAACAGCTGAATTTAAACACCCAGGCACAGTCCAGGAACAACTAGATAGAGAGAGTGTTTTTTAAAGCAGGATACCTCCAAGATGACAATTCCATCTGACAAATAAAAGTTATATTCTTATATTATACATACCAAAAAGACATTGAACCTCTATAATACTGAACCAGGTGATCAGAAGGAGAGACAAAGATGGAAAGCAAAGAAGCTTTAGGGCTAAGGTTATTTTTGCATTGTGTGTTATGTGGTGGTAAAAGTTGTCATATCTTTGAAACTTAAAAGTAGAATTAGGTATTTTTACTGATTGTCGAGGCTGTTTTGAGTACAAACTGTGTTGCAGTAAAAAAAGATATAAAAATAATAATGCAGCAAGGCTTAATTGTATTTAATTCCACAGATGGAAAGAGAATTAAGGTGATAGGCAAGGGAAGTTAGAGGGTTCAGTTTTAGTGGGAAGAGTAGTTTTGTTTTGTTTTGTTTTGTTTTAGGTCAGGGGAGAAGAAACATATTATTGGAGAAAGGGTAATTGTAAAGAATCCCCAGTACCAGACCAAAATCAATGTGAAAAAGACTTAGGAAACATTTCTCCTTCCATGTCTAGGTGTTCCTTGCAGTAAACAGGATTCCAAAAGCATAAGAATGGAGACACAGGGAAGGCAACATGGTAAGGTGAAAGTGTTATAAAGCAGAGTCTCAATGCAACTGCACCCCTAAGGGATGAGACTTCTCAAAATTATTTCCAAGGTCACAGACAGACCCCTCAATGAACATAATAGAGTGTCCAGAAAGGCATAGGGAGGCCATCTGGTATGCTGGTATAACTTCTGTTGAGGAAGAAGAGTCAAGCAAGTGTAGTGAGTGAGACAGGCAGAGTAGGCAACTCCAAGAGCACACTAGAAAAGGAAAGATTAATGGGCAGAACATCTAGAGGAGGGAACCAGCTGAACAGATGGACCCTTGATTTTGGAGTCAAATATGGTGAATGATAGAAGCCAACAAAAACAAATGATCTGTACCTAAAAGAGTTCATTTCAGATCAATTAGGAAGGACAGAGTTTACTGGGAGCCCAAGTGTATCTCCTGAATTTTGGCACTACCTGTAAGAAAAGCACAGTACAACTACTGAAAGGATTATTGGAGGAATACACTGCCAGTCTGCCCTAGAGAATAAAGAGCAGAAACTTTCAGGTAAAGCAAGCAGGTTTTATATGATCATCAGCAAGCTGGTGGGGCTTTGAGAATGCAGGAGGTGAGTATTAATCAAGAACCTGATGTTCTTGGCTGAAGTAGTTGACAATTGGCATAGATGCGGGAGGCAGTAGTTTTCCAGGTAAACAAAAACCTAACTTATGCGATTCCTGTGGAATGGTGAATGTAGGCTGCTGTTTACCAAATAACATTCCTTTTGCTTACCTGGTCAGAGGGCCTCTGTTTAGGGCATAGTAACCAATACTGCTATTTTGGGACCTGCTTTGGAAAAACACTTATACTTCTGTTCTTATAACACATGTAAGACAGATTGAGGAAACCAACTTTCTCTGGGATACTGAAACATCTATTAAGGTTTGTCTGAGGACTTATCGAATAAAGCTTATTGTTACTACTACTAAAAGTGGTTATAGTAAGAATTTCTTTCAATGTTTATTTTTCCTTCAAATATGCTAATATATGGATGTGATGTCAAGAGATAATAAACTTTAGTCAGCAGTAGATAGATTCTCCATTTCTTGAGAAAAGGTGTGTTATACAAAGAACCAATAAGTCTGATTTCCCGATGGTGCCAGCTGCTTTGTATAACCTTCAATTTGAGGAATCTGCATGACAACTATATTGCTTACTACATTGTCCCAGATAAGAGTATTTCAAATAGCCTGTGCTCAACACTTTTGCCATTATTAAATGACTAAATGTTCCTTTTGTCATTTCTGCTCAGGTGAAAGGGTGAGCATTTGTCTTACTGGCTCATAGGACAAAAGAGTGGGGCAAGTATTCATTTTATAAGAGAATACATGGGTTCAATTGTTGTTTAACACTTATATGAAACATCATGCCATGATTGGCAAAAACAAAATTTTTAATTTGCATGAAAATCTTTCCATAACTATTCTAGTTATCCTTTAATACATATCAGTCTTTGTTATACAATCCGACTGCTTGGTTAATCTTCTCATTCATAACAAGCTTCCTCTGCTAGTAGCAATGTCATTGCCTCAACATTCAAATGCTTAGATTATACATATCAATCACTACATCTATAGAAGTTTATTTATATAGATTTAGCCATTATTATTAGTTGAGCAGGCTGAGCTCTTAGCATAAAAATAAGAATTAAAATCAGAATGTTGGCAGTAAACTGGGAACCAATGCAATGTTTTTTTACTTACCAGCAATTAATTCCTTTGCTATTGCAGTTTTGTGTCAAGATATTTTATTCTAGCAATGTGGCAGCTCCGGCAAGAAATCACATCCAAAGACCTTCCATATCTGTGTGATCTGACTGGAATGATAAACTTTTAATCCCTCTGGCTGGGATCAGAGATGCCTTTAAAACACATCTTTAATCCTAAACAATAAAGGTAAAGTTAGTTTGCACAACAAAGCAACCATATTTGAAAGTAACATTGAGGGACAAAGTGATAAATGAGAGAAAGATTTGACAGAATGAGTTAGAGATAGGGTATACTAAACTCTCACAAGAACTGGAAGGAAAGGTGTCTTACAAAATCAGTGGGAGGAGAGAAAGACACAGAGAGAGCAGAGAGAGACAGAGAGAGAGAGAGAGAGAGAGAGAGAGAGAGAGAGAGAGAGAGAGAGAGAGAGAATGCAGTTTTACTGTGAAAGCCTTATATACACAGGTTGCAGGTGAAGAGAATGAGGCAGAACCTTAGAACAATTGTTAGTGTTAGTTTGAGGCCAAACAGAGCAATTCAGTCAGAAGTCCAGAGAAGCCAGTTTGAATCAGTCAGCTTGGAGAGTAGTTTAGGCCAGAACAGGTGAGTTAAACTAGTCAACCAGAATTCAGAAAGAGCTAGAAAGGGTGAGATTATTCAGCAGTACGCCTCCAAAATGACATTCATATCTGGTGACTAAAAGATACTTTTATACTGGTTATGGGAACAATAGCACTGAGAAGGCTGGTGAATAGGTTCACAGAGTAACAAGTTTAGAAATTTCAAGGAACAGGGCTGCATTAAAAATGAGGAAGTCTTTTGTAAAATCCCACAATAATTGCTTATACCCAAAGTATCTGTCCTATAGTAATCCTAATAGCCTCACTGTTTTTATGTTATAGATGCTTCCTTGCTCATGAAGCATGCTCCAAGAATGCTCTGTGTCATCAAGAGACTGATATGTTAAGGATCCTTGTCATATTTTACCTTTCACTGTGGCACTTTACATTGACTCTCCTATAAAGTACTCTAGCTGCTTTCATTTTCACACTCTTGCATCCTTAGAAGCAGTTAGTTGTCTATTTCCCAAGCTTTTACAGCACTAACAGTGCCTTCTGAGAGGAGGCAATGAAAGACTTTGACAGACTCACTGATAGGTAGACAGATAGTGAGAGGGCCCATGACCTGATAATAAAGACAGTTAATTTCCAAGATGAATGGCTTCTTCCTCATCCTCCTGATCTGAAAGAAAATCTTTGAAGCTCAAAACAATGGTTTGTGAATTGTTCCTGCATGTTCATGGTCACCAGGATAAGCTTACATCAAAGCTGACAACCTATCACTCTCACTATCTTTGTTCAAACTAACCAACCCTAAATTGTGTGAGTAAGAACCCTTCAAAGACTCTCAAAATCCCCATCCTTCATGAAAACACAAAGCTTCAGCTAGTTTCCAGAAGTTCTCATCTGCTTTGCAAAGGGTCTTTCTCTCTTTGTGTTTTGCCGTGTGTAATGCTTCACTCATATTAAAAAGCTTTTCTTTGCCAGTTTAGATGCGAATAAAAAGAAGAGGGAAAGAAAAATAAAAGAGAGAATTGTAAAATGCTGAAAAGAAACAATGAGTCGTATTTCTAGGATTTCTTAAGCCCCAAAGTTGACAGACATCAGGACACCTATATCCAAGTGTCATTATACTTGTCATGGTAGGACAGAGGTCCTAACATAGAGACCTTTGGAAAGCAGAAGCCCTTTCAGGTATGGCCTGCTAACACAATGTTGTATTTGGTTTTATATTGAGGTTTTTTATTCCTTTGGACTTGAGCTTTGGTCAAAGCAGTTCTACAAATATGGAACTATTTTCTACATTCTTCTACATTTAAAAATCCAGCTAGATGAGCAGCATTTTTTTGAAGATAATTTTTGTCATTGTATAGTTTTGGTTTATTTGATAAAATTAAGTTTATGTACCCATGTTTCTTTTTTCTTTCTGTTGTTATTTTCTCCCTTCTGATGATTTAAGATGTTTGCCCCCCCCCCATTTCAATTAATGGCAAGAAAATTTATTGTCAAGGTTAGCTTAAATTGTTAATTTGACACATGTTAGATTCAGCTGAAAAGAAATCTACCACCATGAATGCATAGATCAGAATGCCCTGCAGCATGTCTGTGTGGAACTGTCTTGATCACTAATTAATGCAGAAAGCTCTAATCTTCTGTGGATGTCACTTCCCAAGACAGGTGTTCTTGAACTCAAGAAGAAAGAGCTGTAAACACACTCTAAGCAGAGTTTTTTCCTGTTTTTGATTCAGTTTCTACTTGAGTTTCTGCCCTGAATTTGTCTGTGCTGAACTTTGACCTGGAAGTATGATCCAAATAAACTTTTTCTTTTTTTCTAAATTTATTTTTGTGGAGCTATTTTATCATAGCAAAAATTTAAAGTATAATATTTGGGGAGGTATGACTAAAAGCCCACATTGCCACTTCACGTTCAAAAATCTTTGATTTCTATTTACTCTTGAAGTAATTTTATCTGATATACAGCTGTGAACTGCTAGTTCTTATCTTCTGGTACTTGAAAAAAAAGTGTCTCTTCCTAATAGTCCCCTTGATTTCTGATGAGAAATTTCTGTCATTCAAATTGTTTTTCTTCTGTAAAGAGAATTGTTTTCCTTGTTGCTTTCAAGATTTCTGTTTGGTTTTGTCTTGTGTCGTGTCATCTGAAAGTAGTAAAGAAGGAGAAGGATGTTTTGTTCATATTGATGCTACAGAAATTCCAAGATACCCATTCAGTCATTTCTGATAGCATGGAGGCTTAGTGGAGAGTATAATCTCAATTTCTCTCTCTCTCTCTCTCTCTCTCTCTCTCTCTCTCTCTCTCTCTCTCTCTCTCTCTGTGTGTGTGTGTGTGTGTGTGTATGAGTGTGTGTTTATGTTGGGGAGAATAGCAGGTATAAACACCTGCACACATGTGCTAGTTATGCATCATTCACTACAACATATTTTCACACACACACACAAAAAATCTCTGCCCTAACATTACAATCAACTAAATATATGTAAATAACTTGCAGTGTCTATAGGGTTTTTTTAGACAAAAACATTCAATGTACAGTATGAAAAGAATTTAATACATAAAACATCAATGCCTAAAAATTATTGGAAAGCATATTCAAATTCTCAAATTTGCATAACAGGAATGCATGGTGCTATATAGGATTTTAGTAAATTTGGGGGACTTTCAATGTGTGTTTGAGTTATAATCTACCAATAGTACTTGAACTGCATTTGCATCTACACTGTACAAATATACAGTCCAACCAATCATATATTATTCAGTTTCAAACATGTCAAATTCTAAACTATAGAAGAGGTTATTATTTACTGATCTTAAGAAGCTTAGAAAATTCAATGTGCAAAATAGACAAAGTACATGGAAAACACATAGAGGAATGTCTTTCTTAGCAGTTCTATAAGAGATTCCATCTTTCCACTCTACTGAATACAAAGAGAATGCAGAGAAATGAAGCAGTGCAGTAGTTGAAGGGAGGAAAGGGAGCAGGGTCAGGTGAGAAACCTGCTGCTGATTGAGCTGCTATTTTCTTTCCCACTTTAACATGTACAAAGATGCTTCACTAAATAATCACATTTATTTCTGGTAAAACTATTTTCATTTACAGTTTTGATGTGTATGTATTTTCATTTGCAGTTTTGGTGTGTATGTATTCAGGTTTAATTTCCCTACTTTTAAGCATTTTTGTTGGTTCCTTTATAATTTCTGTTTATTCTGAACATTAATTTCACCACTGCTCTGGTATATGCAGTTAATAAAATATTAACCAGATTGCTCTTTTAAAAACAAAATAACACAAAAGAGTTATAAACATGGCATTTGGTGCCATCTTTTTCTAGAATTTATTTTAAGCTTTCAGTTTAATACAAAAAAACTTATATCAAGTAGTGTTATATACTAAACTCCTTGTAGTAGGACCCACACAAAGCAGCAAATGAAACCAGTGAAGTCTATACTTCCTACCACTCTAAGGTATCTTGTATCATTATGCATTCCTCACCATAGGTCAGTTGCTTAGCGACCAGAGAAGTAGGGAACTATTAATTGAAAGTATTCTGTATTGCTGGCAGTGCTTGCTGCAGGACACTGAACTTAGGAATAGCAAACACCATCAGAGAAAAAGACTGCAGGGGATAAAAGAGAAAGGGTTGCAGCATTATCATACTTGAATTCTTATTTGTTTGTTCATTTGAATGTGGTTAGTTTTGGTGACAAAATGCTTTATTTTTTCTGTAATATGTAAAAATAGGATTAAATTGATTTTACCATTAAGAATGGTAATTAGAATTAGAACTGTAATGTCTATTGGAAATAAAGGAACAGAGGACAAAGAAATATTAGAAGTAGCAACAGGTTAGATCCAGTTCCCTTTACTGTCTTTGTGGTGTTTCTAGTGCTCATGTATTAGAGTGGAAACACAAAAGGAGAGAAAATGAAAATGAGCTTTAAAAGCAAATGCACAGGAAAGTAAAATTAAGAACCAAAATATCAATATTTTACTGGATGTCCCTTAATAAATATGTCGGATTCATTTTCTACCAATCTTTGAGACATATATGTACATTAAGTAAACTATCAGTTATTTCCTTTCCATTTCTGTGGAATATATAATTCATGTGCCCATTAAAAATAGATGACCAATTATTAATGAATCTTCAGAGATAATTGTACTAGAAAAAAATGAAAAGAGTGATTATTAAACTGTTTTGTATCCATCTTACCTTATTTGCTACAGAAATAAAGGATTATAAGCCTTTATTTCTAAGCTTTTCACGACGTTTTCCTATACTACAGAACATAGTGTCTCTCTGTCTATCTGTCTCTTTCTCTCTGTGCGTGCATGCGTGCATGCATGCGTGTGCGTGCATGTGTGTGTGTGTGTGTGTGTGAGTGTGTGTGTGTGTGTGTGTGAAAGAAAGTGGGTTGCACTAGCATTATCTAAAGTGAAGGTAGGAAGGAGAAAGGCTCTCAGTGAATAATGAGCTGTGATAGAGTCTCTTATAATGAATCATGTATTTAATTATTATTTGACAATTTCTTATCAAAACAGAATACAGAATAAGATCAATATATATAGCTCAGCTTTTTGAATTTGGACTGTATTTCTGAAATCTTGTGTTGTAATTCTCACTTTATTTATGTAATTATATACATATATTCTGCTCTGGCTTCAGGTGGTCTCTTTTCTTCAGTTTTGATTTATGATGAGGAGGACACTTATCACTGGGTATAGAACTCCTTTTCTATGTGTCAGAACCAGCATGCTTTAGTTCCTTTCCTAGTACGTCCTTTCCTCTACAAACATCCATATCACAGTTAAGGCCCATGAGAGCATACGGATGAGCAAATTGCACGCACACACACACACACACACACAAATACTTGAGAAAAAAAGATATAGAGTGAAACAAAGAGAAATAGAGAGTAAGCATAGTATTTATTTTCCCCCAACATAATATTTTTATTAATTGTTTAAGAATTTTATACAATATACCCAATCACACATTCCTCCCAGGCCCACAACCCCAAATTTATGCCAGTCCCAAACAAACAAACAAACAAATAAACAAAAACATCATCAAGTTTAATTTATCTTGCTCATATAATAAGTGGAGCATGGACAAATTTTCAGTAGACAGCCCTTTAAAAATAACTGATTCCATTCACATCCCACCAGAAGACATTAACTATAAAAAGCTACCCTGCACCATCTTTATTACATATTTTTAAGGATTTTCTTCAATAACTTCCTTTCAGAACACTTTGTTTGTTTGTTTGTCTGTCTATTTGTTTGTTTTTGCTTTAGGGAAACAGACTGTCCCACAATCTTTCAGTGTATCTAACTTCCAGTTATGAGTGTGTAGCTCAATATCACAATGGCACTATCAATCTAGTACCCTGGTTGTGCTGCTAGGAGCACAGATCATCAACATGAACAGGTCACCTAGTAGTAGAATGGATCATGCATATCACCAAGGTTTCTGGCAGTAGCCAGGATCACAGATATCAACATGGTGACTAGAAGTAATATGGATCAAGGGCATCAACATGGTTTTTGTTGTTTTGTTTTGTTTTGTTGTTTTGTGACAGCACGGACCACAGACATCAACACAACTTCCAGACACATCATGACACATAGAACTCAAAATGACTTCTGGTAGCAGTCTGAATCATGTACATCAGCAATGTTTCAGGAGATAGGACTGATCACAGAAGTCTTTCAAGAAGAGCAAAGTCAGAAAACGAACCACTGTACACCTTGGATATTTTGGTGTTGCTCAGGAAAAGTAGTCGTGCAGTTGGGCAGTGTGTCTAAGTATGTCAAGGATATATGTATCAGCATCTTTATATTCTCTCCTCTTTGTGTGTGTGTGTGTATAAAATTTTTATAATGCTGGTAATTACCATACTGATATATCTATGATATAGCTCCTACACAAAAAGCATAGGAATCACTGAGAATATGGAGATAAAAGATTTTTAAGAGCCATAGCAAGAAGTTTGATTTGAGTAATTATAGCCTAGAAATGTCAGAGATGTTACACCCATGATGCCTCACAATCAGGACAGCTTTAATAGGACCTGAAGAAGGATACCATCATGATAATATAGATGTGGAAAAGCTCAGGAGGTCTTAACCCCAGACAAGCAACTACAGGAATTTAAGGAATGCTGAGATTAAGATCAATCATCTCTCCAAAGATTGTATATACATGTATATATGACCATAAATTTGAATTATAGTTAGGGGAGTACATGGGAGAGGTTAGAGGGAGAGAATGAAGGGAGAAATGTAATTATAATCTGAAAAACCCTGGCAAATAGTTAACTGCTAATGTTCAAATCTCAGGACATTGAAGAACACGTGTCCCTTTATGGCAGAGAGTACACTCAGAAACATGTATTGTGTATAGGTGTGTACTTTGGTTATTTTTAGTGCTCTTCAGTTGGCCCTGCCATCTGTGAAATCTAGTCTAAATGAAACTTCAAGGAACACTTTAGTAAGATATATCAATAAGTTTCTTTACTGGAGATTTTTATTTATTTATTTATTCATTTATTTATTTTTGTTGCTGTTGTTTTTTTAATTTGAAAGGAGAGCTTGACCTATAAAAGGCCCGGTGCTGCTGTACAGGAAAACACACTGCTGAGACTCATTGTCTTCCTGTCATAACTGCACATCTATAGTTAAGCACTATAGATTTATTAAATTGTGAGGGGAAGAATGGTTAGTTTGAGTCATACAAATGAGGGAAAAAAACCCTATGAATGTATAATGTATTGTAATTTTTGACTTTGTCATACGTTTGCTTTCAAAATGTAAAATTTCTTATGTGGTTTTGAAATTTTACACAATATTCAACTTGCCTCGACTCCTACTGTTGAAGTTCACATCTATCAAGCATTGTAAGGCAGCTAGTAGACCCAGGGGAAAAGAGTTCAAAATATTTTTTTTTTGTTTCTATGGGAAGTTTAGAAGTCTGTTGACTCCCCAGATAGTGCAGTTGGAAGTCTTTCATGCACTGTTTTGCCTTTCTTGTTTCTTTTCACACACATGCCAGATATTTTTTGCCTATTGTGTGCACTTGGCTGATTTTCTAGGCACAGTGCCCAGTTAGTTTAATGTGTACTTATTATTGTCTATAGCATTATGGACTTTGTTTTGGAAATAGGCATTTTATAAATTATTAATGATTATTATTATACCTTAGAATCTACTTTGCTTTTATAATTTAGAAACCAAAATCAACACTGTGCCAATATCAATATTAATACCAAAGATTTTCCAATGCAAAGTTTATCCAATCAGAGAGGAAAATAATAAATATTTTGTATTGGACAAAATAAGAATATTTCCTTAAACAGAAGAAAACATAGAGTACTAATCTATTATTTGATTTACCATTCATGTAATTTCTACTTACTTTCTTCTTAATCAACACCAAGTTGCTTTTAATACAATATGAATTCTAAACACATTGTTTAACTATATAGGATCAGAGAATGTCCTCTTTTTCCTTTATTTAGTCACAAAAGTTCATGTATCAGAATATGTGATCGAAACTTGAGTAGGTAATAACAAAATTTTATTCTAAATTTTGAAAAGAATTATAATCAGCTTGATTGTAACTATCATCTAAATAAAAAGATCCTATTTAAGATGATAATATAAATAAATATTTTAATAAATGGAAACACATGAAAAACATGGAGATACATATAGGAAGAAAATATGTCTCTAGCACAACAGAAAAAGTTACTACTAATAAAAATGTAACAATCTCCGGCACCAGAGGGAATTTCATGTCTTTACTGAATAGCTTGATGTATAGTAGTTTGAAGTACTTTCTAACTGAGGAACAGTACAAATCCAATAAAGCAAAAAACTTAAAAAGGGTCCATGATTCATTAAAGAATGATACTCTAGAATCAAATAGTATGTAAACGCAAAAGGTGTTTTTTTTCTGCAGAAGTCCAGCAGCTGGGTTCTCCCATTACTAGAATAGCGAGACAACCAAGTGAGCTTGTAGGCGTGATTGAAAGCATAATAGAGAATTCTAGGGTAGGTGAGTTCTATGTTAACTGTTGGGTCCATCTCTACAGACATTTCATTACTGGGATGTAGGGGTTGGAATATTGCTGGGGAGGTCTGGAAACTATTGCTGAGGAAGTAGCTGAGAAAATCTGGAAACCGCTGCTGACCCATCTTCCCTGCCTCAGGCCAGGTGGCAGAGCAGTTTCTGAGGCCTGGACTTTGCCTGGAATTGCCCAGTTCTTGGAAACAGAGATTTAGGCCTAGTTTCAACTGACAATTTGGAACTTGTCATGGAATTAGCCCAGCCTTCTCACTTACAAGAGATAGAGTAGAACTCAGACGCTGTCAAATTCGGAGGAGGATCTGCAGTCCCATGAAGGCCCCAGGTTTGCTGCTTCAGTAGCTGTGAGCCCATTTGAGCCCTGCTTAGCTGATTAAGTGGGCCGTGTTCTTCTGCTGTCCTCCAACCCTCCGATTTGTCGTCATACTTTCGTCTTCAGCTGGGTCTCTGAAGGGAGGGGTTAGATGGAGGCATCCAGTTTAGACTCTCTGCATAATGTCTGGGTGAGGAGAATCTCTGATCCTGTCCCCAGAGTAAGCCTCTCTGATGATGACAGGACAGGTAGAATATCATTAGAAATGATTTCATTGATTTTCTTGTTGTTGTTCTTCAAATCCTGAGTGTACACTATGACTATTTGCTTGGTGTTTTTGTGGGATTATCTCTGACTCTTTTGCCAGCTCCTTGAACTATTTCCTTCCTGTTGGCTCACCTAGTCCTGCCTGGATATAAGGGCTTTGGGCTTGTCTTACTGTGTTTTGTTTTGTCCTGTTTGGCTGTTGTGTCTTGGAGACCTGTTGTTATCTCTTGGTGATCTGCTCTTTTCTGAAAAGGAAACTGAGAGAGGCTGGATCTGGGGGACAGGGAATGTGTGTTGGAGGGGTGGGGAGCTATGAGAAAGAAGGGAAGAAAAACAACCAACCAACAAGAATTTGTTATGTAGTATTTTAATTATTTTTATATGGAAAACAGATGTGTTGGTTCTTAGCTTTTCCTTCCTAATGAAAACTAAAATTATATTGTATTCTCTAAAACTGTTTCTCCTTCCACTCCTTCATACAATACTCATAATCTCTCTCCGTCTCTCTGTCTCTATCTTTGTCAGTCAGTCAGTCAGTCTGTCTGTCTGTCTGTCTCTCTCTCTCTCTCTCTCACACACACACACACACATACACACACACACGCACACACACATACACACACGAGTGCATGCATGCACAATCCTTCCCTCTTTTTGGTTCCTCTTTGTTTCCTTTTTTTGGAGGATTATATATATTTTAATCCATATTCCTGAAATAGTATGCAGGATTTGATATATTTTATTAAAAATCTCCAGTTCCTTGGGATAGAAATGTTTTCTACATTTTCATTATTCTAATATTGATTCAGCTACAGTGTTAATTTATATGCAAAGCAAATAATTTTCCCAAACTTGTAAGGGATATGCATTATCAGAACATAACACCTGCAGGACAAAAGAGAGGTTAATTTCATTGTTGCTCCGAAGCAAAAGGAGATCATTATGGAGCCTGCAGTAACCAAGCTCTGTGAAATAGCTGTATTAGTCATTAACTTTCCAGCACTAAATTTCATATCAAACTCAATTAACTACTACATAGCTTTTAATGACAATATTTTCTCAGATGCAGCCCTTGTTTACTAATAAGATTTCATACCGCCGCTATCTGTTCCATTACTTATCAATGTTAGTATTCAAGTCTTGATTTTCTCTACAGAAAACGGGGCAATGAAAATTGCATTCGCCAAAAGTTCTCGTTGAATTATGTTGCAGCATTTCAAGTGTGTTAATGTGCTGCTTTAGAGGCTAAAGGGAATGATTATATGAAAGCCAAAGTCCGCTGTGCAGATAGATCTACAGGATGAGATAGTTTTTCTATTTATGCACCTTCCTCAACACACTGCTTCTGTGTTGGAATTCATCAGGATCAGAAACATCTAAATTGGAAATGTCCCTTAGTATATTTTTATCACAGTGAAAGTCAAAGTCTAGAATGACAAAAAGGCACCAAATTAATGTCATCAGGAAACAATTTACGCAGCTAATTAGCATAACATTCTCATTTGAAAAGACAGATGGATGAAGGGGTCAAGTCATTCATAGCCTGCAGTAAACTGCTTCAGTCTTTAATCCCCTGCTGTTACCTATCAACTGGTACTGTTTTTTATGGATTTAGATCCCTAGAAGGATTTAGATTCTCTCACTGGATTTATTTGCCTTGTCCCTGTACATTTTATTGATAATATATTTCAGTATTTTCTCACAGAAAAGAGAATTTGAAGTATTAACACCCGAAGTGTTAGAATGAATCAAATCAGAATGTTTTCACACCTTGGTTGCTTCTACAGGACACATGTGCACTCACATACACACATGCAATCACTGTTGTGTATGGAGGCAGCCCCAGTAATAGATAATCACAGCTGAGTTTGTGGAGGGAGGACTTAAAAGTTCAAGCTTTTGACACATGACTGGTGGCTTGTGAAGGCAGTTGACAACAGTCACTGCTCATGAACAAGGTCAAACCCTTTAAATGGATATTATAAACAGAATAAAGATATCAATAAATTTTCTTGGGTTTCTAAAACTGATATAAATACACACACACACACACACACACACACACGTATATGCGTATGTATATACACACACACATATGAAAACTGTCAGTAAGATCTATTACATACTGTCAGGCCAATGAAATACAAGAGAAGGATTAAAACTAACATAATGTAAAAGTTGTTAATTTTAGTTTATATGTAGATAAATTGTTTCCTCTGACTACTGAATCAGAGGAAATAATTCGGCTGCTGTAACATAGGGTTTAATCAAATAAAAATGTATTCTTTCTTAATTCTGTAAGCTAGAAGTATGAAATTAAGGTATGGCCAGATTGTATCCCTCTGAGGCATTTTGTTTGGGATTTAGTTACTGGCAATGGTCAACAACTGCCTCTGCTTTTGACTTCTATACTCATAAACCCAATACCTGCCTGTGGCACCAGCTGTCATCCTCTCTAAGTATCTCTGTGTGCCATTCTGTGAACATGCTTTTGCTCATGAAGAAATGAAAAAGTAGTAAACAAATCAAAATAAACAATCCAAAGAAAACAACAACAAAAACTCTATTTCCAAATAAAGTTTCAAAGCAGTGTGTTTAATATCTGAGAACAACTTCTTATGGGCAAAATTCAAAATGTAGCACTTACAGATCTTAATGTTGGTTTATTAATTACAGTTAAGAAATAAATTAAATAATTATATATTCTCCAATAAATAACATGAAAAGAAATTGTGGTACATCTATACAATGGAGTACTACTCAGCTATTAAAAACAATAAATTTATGAAAT
>NW_022196912.1:63521417-63523626 GCF_008632895.1 Mastomys coucha
AAAAAAAAAAAAAAGAAATAAATTAAATAATTATATATTCCCCAATAAATAACATGAAAAGCAAAATAAAATTACATGGCAGATATGATTATGGTATTTAGTGTCATCAAGGAAAATAAAGGACACATGCATCTCCATGACAGGAAGATTTGTCAATGGAGTCAGGTCTTTACTGGCCAGGTCTTCCTTTTAGTCTCATTGCTTAGACTTTGACTGGAAATGGAAGTAGAATTATGTAATGTGTTTCTTGTAAGGAGTTTCATGCCTTCTCATTTTTATCAAACACTGCATTTTATATCGAGAGAGATTTCTTAATACATGAGCATGCAGAACTGTTTTCTAAATCCTGTTATCTTCATCTCATCTGTGTCAAATTAGTATGGTCTCCTCTCTGCCTAGTTTTAAAGTTTGGATTATATGTAAATCTTTCAGAAGTAGAATGAGAATAGGCTGATATGGATAATTTCAAAATAACTGAAAAAGATACATGAACTCATGAGAATTCAGATAAATACCCTTAGGGTGAAGTGAAATGGAATAATAAAACTGAGAAGAGATATTTATCAAATAATAGGATTTTTTCATGACTAGAAATTATTGTCCGTAACAGGAATGTCAAAAAACACAGGAAGATACTAAAGATGTTTTTCTGGTGTTTCAATAATGAGCAGCAGAAAGGGGAACACGATTAAGCTAAAAGAATATATAACCTTTAGGAGAGAATTTGAAATTGAGGTTTGATGTATGCAAATGAGAAAGGAAGATGTCCTCATATTTCTAATATGGTATCAATCATATAGATTTGGAATCCAATAACTTCAAACCTCTCACTGTATGTTGCATCACCACACTTATAAAAACAGGACAATAAGGAAAACTATATGGAATTTGTAAAACCAAGCTATTTCATTATTAAAATAGGGAAAGTTTTAAAAATCTCATTTCTTGCTTCTGTAGTCTCTATGACTTCATATGAGCTTTATTTAGTGGACTTAGAGGGCCCTCTTTTTCTAGTGTCTTTTCTCCATCACAAAATATAAGATTATAAATTAATATAGTGTGTTGAATTAAACTAGAGTTTTTAAATTTTAAAATAGATGAAAATGATTGCCTTATAACAATAACAGATCAATTCATATAGAACAAATAATTGTGAGCATCTGCCTTTCCAATTCCATAATAAGTCTTGCCACATAAGAAAGGAAAGATAGGCCTCTTTGCATAACTATCTGTGAATCTCTTATTCCCATCTGCTATATGATGAAACCTCTCTGATGATGGCTCAGTACGGCACCAATCTATGAGAATAACAGAATATCTTAGGAGTCATTTTATTATTACTTTTAAAACAATTTTTTAGACTACTAGTAGTAGTATTTGGTTTCATGAGATGTATAGTCTCTGGTTCTCTATTACCCAGGCAGTGTTGGATAGGGTTTCCAGCTAGTGGAGTGGGCCTTAAGTCAAATCAGACATGTTTTTTATTTCCACAAGCTTTTGTGTCACCATTGCTCTAGCATATTTTGCAGGCAGGGGAGATTGCAGTTCAAAGGATTTTGTGGCTGGACTGGTATTCAAGTTTCTCTTTCGGTAACCTGCAGGCTATCTTCCTGTATCAATGACACTGGAACATGGTGGTTAAGGTTATAAGTAGGCACCAGCTCTACATCTCAGTGTTCAAAGAGTTGCGTGGGTTCACTGTCTTCAGAAGTGGGACCTTCATGCCAGATTTTGCACAACAAACTATTATTGTCTTGCCAACACCTTAGGTTGTTTGAGGATTCACAAGGGATCCTTTTGTCCAACAAATCAATTGGATGTAACCCAGTCTTAGTAGTTAAAGCTTTGTTTGATGACAATAGCTGAACAAATGGGGCTCTATCTTTCTCATTATTTGGAGACTTCTTTAGGATATTTTTATTTTATTTTAAGAAGGTTCCTCTGTACTGTTTCTGAATGGCCTCTCAAATATCACTCAATTCTAACTGTCTTTTGCAGCCTTCCCTCCCTCAACCCCATTTCGCCTCCCCTTCCCCACCTGTTCCTCCTGTTGCTGACCCTCCCATTGGCCCCAGTCCATCTTTAAAATATATTGTACTTCCTTCTCCCCTTAGTCCCTTCCCTATGTCTAATCTCTCTCCGTCCTACAGACCCATTTAATAGTTAACATTCCCATATAAGCAAATTCATACCATATTTACTTTTCCAG
>NW_022196912.1:63525054-63527577 GCF_008632895.1 Mastomys coucha
ATAAACATCAATGGTTTCCATAATTTTCTTAAAATAAAAGCAAAAATAACAGAATTTTATTAGAAGATTAAAAAAAAGTGTGAATGAAAAAAATGAGACATCCAGTGACCTGATACCAGTGTAAAATGTTAACTGTAATAGTATCAAAATTTTACCTTTATTAAAGATAAAGTTTGAAATTTTCACCTATACTTATTGTAGTGGCTACTCCTGGTTGTCAACTTGACTACATCTGGAATGGACTACAATCCAGAATTGGAAGGCTCACCTGTAATCCTAATCTGGAGTCTGGGAGATACAAGTTTCAGACCTGGATCTTGGCAAGGAGATCTTGAGGCATAGTGGCTATGAATCCCAAAAGTTTAAGACAGGGAGATCTCTGAGTTCAAGGTCATCTGGGACAAACAAATCTCTGATCCAGGCATGGTGGCACACACCTTTAGATTGGGCCGTACCTTCTGCTAGAGACCTACATAAGGACATTGGAAGAAAGAAGATTTGCTTTCTCTTTTTTGCCTTCTTGTCTTGTGGGACTGAGCAACTGCTAGATCCTCAGACTTCCATTCACAGCTGCTGACCATTATTGGGGAGTTGAACTACAGTGTGTATAACTTATCAACAAATTCCCTTACTATATAAAGATGACTCATTAGTTCTGTGACTCTCGAGAACCCTGAATAATACACTTATTAACATAAAAAAACATAAATAAAAGAGTCAGAGATGAAAATTAAGATATCATGGCTGATGCATTTACATACAAAAACATAAGGTATCAATGGTAACTATCTATTATAAAAAGGCTACAAGAAATACATTCATATATCTGCAAATATATCAGTACTGAATCATGACATAGAAAACTCCTGAACAAACCAGGAGTGGTAGGTCATGATTGAAATCCCAATATTTGGAAGGCTGATGAATCAATATCAGAAACTCAGGCAGTTAGACACTATGAAAGAGAAAGAACTTTAAAAAAAACCCAAAATGATGAAAAGAAAGAATGGAAGAAAATAAAGAAAGAATGAAGAAAGGAAGGATATCATTTGATTGGGCTGGCTTACAGCTTCAGAGATTAAGTCTATCATCATCATGGTGGGAAGCATGGCATTGTCCATGCATACATGGAGTTGGAGAAAGAGTTGAGAGTTCCATATCTTGATACAAAGGCAGCAGATGGAGACTTTGTACCACACTGGTTATAGCCTAAGCATAGGAGACCTCAAAGCATCAAGGTACTACACACCTTTAATCACTCTGGATGGAATATATACACACCCTTAGTATACACCTTTATTCCCAAACAATGTAGATAAAAATTTTCTGTTATTTTTAGTTTCTTTGTTTGCTTGTGTTTATGTTTTTGTCTTTTGTTTTTGTTTTAAAGGAAACAGCTATGTCTGAAAGGGTCTTCTAATTGCACAACAATTCAGTTAAAGAGTTGCATTGAGTTCAGTCACTCAGTTATGTTCAGTCAGTTGAGTTCAGTACAGTAGATTTGAGTCAATCAGTTGGGAGTCAGTACAGTGAGTGCAGTGCAGTGGAGTTGAGTTCATTCATGAGTTTATGCAGTTCAGTTGAAGCCAGAGAATAAGAAGGAACCAGAAGATTAGAACAATTTGTCAGAGTTAGTGTGAGAACAACCAGAGCAATTCAGTGAGAACCTGAGAGAGTCAGATTGAATTAGTCAAGCTCGTTTCTAACTAAAACTTTGATCTTTCTTAACTAATATTCATGGCACTAGAAGTTTCTCTGCACACTACAAGAAGAAAAACCCAATTATCAACTCAGCTAAAAATCTGAAATATACAAAGGTCACTTGTCTGTCATATATATGCTTGTTCAATAGTGGCACAAACATTGTGGGAATAACCAACAATTCTGATTGAATCTAAGACCTGCTATATGATATGGAAACCCTACAAGACCCTGCTAGTGTGGCCACGAAACAGAGACAGGATAAGCTATGGGCAAAGTGGTAAAACCAAGTCATTTGCTTTGCTAAAAGATCACAGCTATAAAATGACAGTTTTATGTTGTTCTGCTATATCCATTTCACTTGCTAGGATTATTACTGTGATGGAATACCATGACAACAGTAACTTGGCCAAGAAAAGGTTTAATTGCCTTAAACATCCATATCACTTTTCTTGAAGGAAATCCAGATAGGATCCCAAAACAGAATAGGAACATGGGGGAAGGAGCTGTTGCTGGGGCTATGGAGGAGTGCTGCTTACTGGAATGCTTCTCATGGCTTGTTCAACCTGTGTTATTATCGAACCCAGTACCAGCAGCCCAGGAGTAGTACCACTCACAATGGGCTTGGGTCTCCCCCGATTATCACTAATAATAAAATGCCCCACAGCCACATACAGCTGCATCTTATGCAGGCATTTTCCTAACTGAGGCTCCGTCCTCTCTAATGACTATTCCTTACTATGACATAAAACTAGCCATCATACCCATAGAACAGTTATCAGTCATTGGTCAGCCATCATCAGAGAAGATTCTTCATGCTGT
>NW_022196912.1:63528007-63571206 GCF_008632895.1 Mastomys coucha
CTCAGGGATCCGTGATGAAAAGGATGCAGAAAAACTGAGAAAGAGAGGAAATGAAACAGAAAACAGAGAAGAGACAGAAATGGACACAAGCTCCTATCCATAATCAGAAAGGTATCTGTAATGTTGATACAAACTGACAAAGAAAGAAAGAAATTTTTACATGGAATCTTATTGGGTATATGAACCACATTTCAGGGTAGACCACATGCCCAGTAATAGTTGTCTGACACAAAATAACAACATCAATGGTATTTTTGTAGACTATAGATCACATTGATTTTTGAGCATTTTTTTCATCTTGTTGGTCCTTGGTTTGTATTTCCATTTTGTGTTTGTCTGGGTTCTCTCTGCATGTATGATAATTGTTTCTTTGTTTGGTGGTTAGTTCTTAAGTAGAGAAGAAATGGTTTGGAGTTGAGTGGGTGGGGATGCAAAGAGAATCTAGGAGGAGTTTGGGAAAAGAAAATTATGATCAGAATACCCTACAAGGTTTTTTCATCAAAATATAATTAAAGAGAACATATCCTGTTAAAAAGCAGTGTATGAAATTCACATGTAACTAATAAATATTAAAAAGGAAAACTATGTAAAATAAAATCATCAAATAGATTAAATAAAGAAAAGGTTAGGAGCAATGTAGTTCTCATCATGTACTTAAAAATTAAATCAAAAATTTAATATTATTTTGGAAAATGTGAATATGAAAATGAGATAACTTCATTCAGTAATTTTTTGCAAAGGCAAATAGAACATACATTCACAGATAGACCTGCCCATGAATATGTAGCAGAGGATTGCCTGTGCTGGCCTCAATTGTAGAAGATGTGCCTAATCCTCCAGATACTTGAGGTCCCAGGAAGGGGGTAGACATGGTGACTGGGAACATCCTCTCAGACAGGCAGAAGGAAGAACGGGATGAGCAACTGTGGGCAATGGTTAGATTGTAAAATTTTTTAAAAATGTCAGCATATAAACTGAAAGCTGCGAAAGATTTCCTGTTTATTTTGGCCATGGAAAGGAAATGGCACATAGAAACAGGCTTGACCTCTACTTTTAATGGCAAGCTACTTTCTAACATTGGTAACCAGAAAGTGATTCTGTGTGGTCATATAAGTGTTGAAAACTGTCATAATGGTAACTTCTATCATTGTTTATAAAGTTTTCATTAAAATATACCAACCAACAAACTAAGTAAACAAATGCCCCCATGGAACTGCAGCATCCCTTCTCCCTTTGGGCTTTATTTTTACCTGGGATAAAGTTATACTGAAATGGCATTTGTTCAGTTTTATAATTCAGCAATACAAATCCATGCATTTCAACAAAGTCAGGTAACTCAGAAACAACACTCAGCTCAGGAAGCAGAACATTACATCATCCCAAAGGCCCATTTGTTTCCCAGCCATCACTCTCTTATTCAAAATAACCTGTATGCTGAAATTAATTTCTTTTGTTGAAGTTTACATGAAACACTCTGTCTTAGGACTTTAAACCATTTTTTTAATTTTGTTTTTACTTTTATATGTAAAGCTTCTCCTGTTACTTAGGAAGTTAAAGATGTGGTGACGGTTGGTTTTTATGTCACCTTGCCGCAAACTATAGACACCTGAGTAGGGAGCATCAGCTGAGGAATTATCCTGATTGCCTTATATGATGTTGGGAGACTAATTCCCAAATGTGAGTAACACTTTCTGGTAGTAGCCCAAATAAAAAGTGCATGCCTGAAGAGAGGCTTGTCCACAATTTGCTCACAGGGCTTTGCTGTTGTTTTGTGTGACCTTCTCTCCTGCTTTTCAGGTGATGTATCTTGATGCTGCAGCTATTGTTGTTCCTGCTGCTGCTGCTGCTGATTCCTTTGCTGCTGTAAAAAAACAACATTCCCAGAATTTCTATTTGACTTTCCATTTCTGTAATACACACTAACTTACACCAATATAGAATATAAAGATTTATTTAACTTACCCATCCTGATGAGTCTTTTAGTCAGGGATATTAGGGCAGGAACTCAAACAGCAGCATAGGCAGTCAGTATTGATAGGCTGAACCACATCAATCATCTCTCAGGCCAATGTCCCAAGACCTGCTCACAGGACAATCTGATGAAGGAAGCTCCTCAGTTGATGTTCCCTCTTTTGGGGTGACTCTAGTAACTGTCAAATTAACAAAAGTTTATTAGCACACAAGCACATATTTACATGGACATATTTAAATGGAAATCAGTGGCTCTTCTGGAAACCTCCATGTTTTAAGTGCCAGACCAATACTGGGGAATACCCAAACTTCCAGATGGAAAAATATCTAGGCTTTTTGTATCTTTAGTGTGATATAGATATCATGGGACAACTTTAACTGGAAAAATACCTAGACTCAAGAACCAATCACTACTGAAGATGTGCTTCAGGTATTTCTATTTATAGTGATAAATTTTACACACACACACACACACACACACACACACACACACTTTTTTTTCAACATAATATTATTGATTATTTAAGAATTTCACATAATGTATCCAGATTACATTTACTCCCCATTCCTAACTCTATTCTCCCACTCCTGCATCACCACCAAATAACATATACACATACACACAAAAACACACACAGTCCAGTTTCCTCATTGTCAGTCCTTTATAGATAATTGAGTCCTTCCAGAACCCCCAAGCCCAATCCCCACTCTAAACTATGAAGAGCTACAATTCAGAATCTTTATCATTATTTTTAAATAAATGAAAATATTTAATTGGGCTTATATCTTCTGATTGTTAGAATGGTTGGGAGCTCTTTTTATTTATTTATTTATTTATTTATTTATTTATTTATTTATTTATTCATGTTTTTTCAAGACAGGGTTTCCTCTGTGTAGCCTTGGTTGTCCTGGAATTCACTCTGTAGACCAGGCTGGCCTCGAACTCAGAAATCCACCTGCCTCTGCCTTTCAAGTGCTTGAATTAAAGGCGTCCACCACCACTGCCCAGTTGGTTAGGACGTCTTAAGGAAGAGTTATAGGAAGGATTTTAAGGATGGGATGGTATGGAAACCTCAGAGGAGGACAAACTGAGTCAACCAACCTTAACTTCTGGGAGCCATCAGAGACTGAGCCACCAACCAAAGAACACACAGAGATGATCAGCACATATGTAGCAGCAGCTAATTCTCCATGTGGACCTTCACACAACTGGGGCAGAGGCTCTCCCTAAAACTGTATACTGATTGTTGTATTTCTTCCCCAACAGGGCCTACCCACCTTGGAACATCAAATTTTTCAACATCTTAGGGGAGTCTTATGAATTTTATCCATATAAGATTATCATTAAGTTTTAATTAAGAGTTCTAATTACACTATGTTGCTAACACAAATTATATTCTGATATTCTATTTAGATACAAAGGGAAATAACAAATATAAAAGTTGATATTATGCATAGAAAAACAAATTTGAAAAATTTTGGTTATAATAAATTATTTGGATCTAACAAAAGAAATGAGGACAAATTACCTTAAGATAGACAGAACAAGATCTTCCCTCCTTGCCCAGTCCTCAGGGTCACCCAAAACAGTTTTGAGCAGCCTGCTAGACCAATTTTCTCTGCCAACCTTAATCAAACCTGAGGATCCTGAAACAGAGACCTTCAGATCCTGAACCATCAAGACCTACTGATTTGGGAACCAGAGCATAGAGTTTTGGGAAGGCCATCCATTCTACCACACCAGGACCATCTAGGTCACTTTCCCCTGCCCCATTACCTTCTATAACAGGAACATCCTAAGACCAAAGCATTCAAAATGGCTAAAGGCCCCCAAAAGAACACAATCAATAAGATCCTGGACAAAAAGGCAACTTCAGAGCAGAGCTACACAAGTACAGAAAGTCCTAGATAACTTAACACAATGACTGACACACAAGAAAGTGACCTTAAATTCAATCTTATAAACATAATTGATGCCTTCAAAGAGGAAATGAACAAATCCCTTAAAAAAATATGGACAAACACAATCAAACAGTTAGAGATCTTTAAACAGGGAACAAATAAATCCCTTAAAGATATACAGGAAAATACAATTAAATAGGTGAAGGAAATAAATAAAACTGTGCAAGACCTGAAAGTGGAAATAGAAGTAATAAAGAAAACAGAAACTGAAGGAACCCTGGAGCTGGAAAAGCTAGGGAAGAGAACAGGAAAAACAGATCCAATCATCAGGAACAGAATACAAGAGATGGTAGAGAGAATATCAAGTATAGAAGATACAATAGAAAAAATTAATACATCAGTTAAAGGAAACCTTAAATTTAAGAGTATTCTGGCCCAAACATTCAGGAAATCTGGCATAAAATAAAAGGCCTAACCTAAGAATAGTAGGATAGAAGAAAGTGAAGAGTCCCACTTTCAAGGCCCAGAAAATATTTTCAAAAATCATAGAACTTTCTCAACCTAAATAAAGAGATTCCTATAAACATACAAGAAGCTTATGGAATAACAAGTAGACTGGAGCATAAAAAAATCCTCCTGTCACATAATAATCAAAACACAAAATCTACAGTATGAAGAAAAATATTAAAAGTGGCAAGGAAAAAAGGCTGTGTAACATTCAAAGGCAGACCTATCAGAATTACACCAGACTTCTCAACAGAGACTCTAAAAGCTAGAAAGCAGTGTTAAGAGAGTAATAATAAAACTAACAAACATTATGAATCAAATGGAAATAAAAACATCTATAGACATTTCAACTAAACACAAAAGAATATACCTTCTTCTCAGCACTTCATGAATCCTTCTCTTAAATAAACAATATTGTTGGTCACAAAGTAAGTTTTACCAGATATAAGAAAATTGAAATTGTGCCTTGTCTCTTATCAGACCACTATGAATCAAATCTGCACTTCAACAACCGAAATACCAGAAAGTCTACCTACACTCATGGACATTGAACATTGTCTACTTGAAGGTTTCTGAGTTAGGGAAGAAAAAAGAAGGAGATTAAAGACTTTCTACAATTGAATGAAAATGAAAGTGAGAGGCCAAACCTACTCCATCTTGGGACTGGCCTCCATTTTAAAAGAAAAAGAGCCTGCAAACTTGACCTGCAGTTGAACCCAAGCCTCACCTCTCTCTAAGGAGAACCCCATAGTTTTTCTCTGACCCATACCTCAGAGTTACTCCCTAGCAAGAGACAATCATAACTAGTCTGATAGTTCCAGATGTACTTTCAGACCATTTGTGATTGTTCATGGCTTTTCTTCTGAGCATCCACATGTTGACTTACAATAGTCATTCAATTAGATGTTTGCCAGGCTGGAAACCCCTCATTTGCTCACCATTTTCTATAAAACCTTGTCCTTCTGAGGGCTCTGGGCTTCATCCTCATGTCATGCTATGTCATTGTCAGCATTGAGCCCAAGCTCCAGCTTGAATTAAAAAATCCTAATGCTACTGCATTAGAACCAGTTCCCTAGGCAAATGTTTGGCGGGGTGGTGGTGGCTACGCACACCTTTAACCCCAGCACTTGGGAGGCAGAGGCAGGCAGATTTCTGAGTTCGAGGCCAGCCTGGTCTACAGACTGACTTCCAGGACAGCCAGGGCTACACAGAGAAACCCTGTCTCTAACAAAACCAAAAAAAAAAAATAAATAATAATAATAATAAATAAAGAAGAAGAACCAGCTCCTTGGTGGTCTTTTGGGATTTGAGAAGGCTTGCTGAATGAACACAACAAAGGCACAACACACCCAAATGTTTGAGAAAAATAAAACAGAGTTAAGAGAAAAGTTTATAGCACTAAGTACCTCCACAAAGAAATTAGGGAATTAGGCTCTATCCAGCAGCTGACTCAGAAGGATGCAGATACCCACAGTGTGATAGATCATGGAGCTTGGGTTCTCTTATGGAAGGATAGGAGGAAGAATTGCAGGACTCAAAGAGGATAGGAACTCTACCGGCAGACGAACAGAGTCAACTCACCTGGAACCTTGGGACTCTCAGAGACTGAACTACCAATCAAAGGCCATACAAGAGCTGTACGTAGGCCACCCCACACTTATGTAGCAGAAGTGCAGCTTAGTCTTCATTTGTGTCTCAAACAACCAGAGTAGGGGCATCCCAAAAGCTGGTGCCTCTAAGTGGGATATGTTCTTTTAGACTGGATGCCTTGTCTCTCTCAGTAGGAGAGAATGTGCTCTGCCTTGAAAAGAATTAATGTATTAGGGTGGAGGTATACATGGGGGGGGGTCTCTATCGTACAGAGGAGAAGGGAAGATTGGAGTAATACCTTTGAGAAGGACTTATTGGGAGAGAGCAGTGAGCAGGATATAAAGTGAATAACTAAAAATAAATATACAGAACAGTATGAATACAATAAATAAAGATAATAAAAAGTCATATATAAAACAGTATGTCTGTAAGAATCCACCCACAGGTATAGTTTAATAAAATATATTCAAATTTTCATACCCTACATATCATCACATGAAATCTCTTTCAACTCTCTCAGATGCTATCTCAAAGTACATCTCAGACTAATGGCATTAATAAAGTTGCAGAATAATTATCAGAAGTTTTTGATTATCTCTCAACACAATAATGAACCATACAGCATTTGAAAAATTAGAACGCTGACAAAGCAAATTCTAAAGGAGTTAAATAGTTTTATTTGTAAATGCATTGGCAGTATTAGAGATAGTTGACTTTGAAAACACAGGTTCAGTAACATCATGCAAGTCATGCACCAGTTGAAAGAAATTATTTGGCAGAGAAATTGGGTGTTGACAGTGACTAGTAAAGTCTTTATAAAGCCTTTTGGATTTTGGTTCCATAAAAGTATGAACCCTTTGTAAATGATAGAATTAATATATTGCAATTTCCAAGTGCAGATTGAGACCACACTTTAATTGCAGACATGATTTAAACAAATTTCTGAGGTTTCCTGTAATATGTCTTTTGAAATTCTTATTTTTTTTTAAATGAAATTTGTTTCATTTGAATTACCTAGTTAAAAAAACAACAACACCTTTACAAGTACTTCAACTGAGTTGTTGTTAAACAATTTTACTAATTGTTTTAGGTTTCTTTATGTTTCCTCTTACATTTAATTAAATACTTTTCATTTAGAAGTACATTGCAGAACAAATGCACATGAAATGGTATATACTCTGGCAAACCACAGAAGTATCAGTGGTGCTGAATCTAGTGATATTTGAACAGACAGGGTGTGCAGTGCACATCTGTGCCCTTCAGTTGCTTTTCCACTTTCTGTCATGTAATCTGCTAAACATAATTTAAGAGACTGTAACATGGGTGAGCTCACTCAATCCTCAATAGAGTAGTATGTGTATTTTTGTTACTTAGTCTTTCCTTCAGAATAATCTGTGTGTACCCCATTGAAATGCAAACATTTTTATCTGTGGGAGGATAAATGAGAAGTCACATATCTAGAGCAATAATCAACTAGAACCCATGCTGCTAGCTCAGGTATGGATTTATAATAAAATCTCAAGCAGGGAAATGGTTTCAGGCTGGCTTTCTCAGTTGGGAGCTGAGGAGAACATATGTACAGAGGCAGATACCAGCAAGTAGCCTCTGGCTACTTGAGAGATAAAGGCATTTCAGAACTGGTTTAGAACCTTATTCACTGTGAGCCATCTGGTCTTATGTTTAAAGAACATGTACTCTTTTAAAAAAGGTTGACAGTCAAAAAATAAATAAATTACAGAGTACCCCATTATATCATCATTTGGGAATAATAACTGATAATTGACATTTCAAAGTCAGAGTTTGCCTTAAATTAAAAATCTGTTCACTTTAAGCTGTTAATGAACTCACCTCTAGGCATGCTTTTAAGAAATGAATTAATAAATAAGATTAAAAATTAATTTTTAATTAATTAAGAAGAAAACTTTGGCTGCTTGTTCTTTCTACACCATTTACTATGAATACACAAAATAGAATGCTAGAGTATTTTATTAAAGAAAAGTATTTTCTATAAGTTAATTTAGTAATGTCTATGAATATATGTTTATGTATATGTACTTGTGTATTGTTTGTACTGAAAGAGTCTTTGACCTACAATATTTTCTTAGAGTTAGAGTTGAGATACATAAGTCTTCAATAACGAATGTTAATGAAGTCAATATTCTGTGGAAAACAAAACCAAAAACAAATGTATTGAGTATTTGGTTCTGTGAATGACCCATGCATTTTTCACTGCATATTCTGTTTTTAAACAGCTAATATACTTGTCACATGAATTTAAAGAAAGCGATTCATTTGGCTGGCACTTGATTTAGCTATCAATGCTTGATTTTAACTGACTCTTAATGACTTACTTTTAAACATGTAGATCAGCACATCTCTGAAACTTCACCACAGAAGCTTGTTTTCACAGCAGATGGCAATTAACAGAGGCCCATGACTCATCAAGGTACATCAAGGTACTCATCAAGGAGAATCAGAAACTGAAGACTGTACAGTGCTAAGTGGGAAATCTATATCACACCTCTTTTCAAGGATGAGAGATCATGGTAGAATAGGAAGCAGTTAGATTGTATAAGAGCAGGAGCAGTGAATGAGTACAGTGAAAGAATGGGTACAGATACAACTGGGCAGATGCACCTATAAAATCATAGGACATATCATAGGAAAAAAAAAAACAACCTCAATCAGCTCAATTTGAGTCCAGCAAATTCCCAGCATGGAGAAGCAGGCTGCCACAAGCTTTTAAGATGAAGGCATTAGTGTTTCTTCTAAACACTTTAAGCTGCCTCAAAACTCTTTCCTAAAGAATCACTTAATCACTTACAGTTCGTTTCCACTGTGTACTTTAGAGTATCAAAGATGAATCAGAAATTTTATTCCACATTTCTCTATAAATGATTGATTTCAGGTATATTTCTTTCATCTTAAACTAATATCAATTTGTCTGTAGTTGTTTGAAAACAACCGGTTTGGTTAACAATCTTTCATGTACATTACTACCTTCTTACAGAAAAGGTATTGATAGGGGAAAAGAAAATACAAGGGGCTTGGAGATTCCTCAATTCATGAACTGCTTGCTAAGCAGGCAGGAGGATATGAGTTTTATTATGCAGCACCAATGTACAGCTTAGTAGCAGTAATATGTGTCAATAACTCCATCTAGGGAGACAGTACAGTTCAAGAAGCTTACTGGTTATATTGTCTAACTAAGCCAGTATAAACCAGGTTCAGTTTGAGACCTGTTTTAAAAATATAAGGAGGTTAATGATTGCAAAAAACAATTGATGTCAACATGTGTCCTACATCACATGCATATATATATATATATATATATATATATATATATAGAGAGAGAGAGAGAGAGAGAGAGAGAGAGAGAGATGAATATACACACACATATATACAACATGTCACAAATGTATATACACAAAGAGAATACAATAAACATGTTCCTTTGGGATCACCAAATGAAATATATATATGTATATATATATATTTATATATATAAATATACATATATATATATTATCATTATTTTGGTGCTGTTGAGCAAGAAACTCACAAACAAATGCTTGCTATATTCCTAGTACCTATGATTATATAAAATTCTTATTTCAGTTTTAAGCCTTAATGAGTCCTATGCATGAGTATAAACACACACATAAATATATCTATCTATCATCTATATATACATATGTATGTATGTATACACACACACACACACACACGTGAAGGGGGTGGTACTGATGCTATGGTCCTGTTCCTCAAATGGTTCTGGATTTGTCAGTATAGAAAGCTGGGGGCTAATTGCTGAGTGGAAGGTACAGGTGGAGATTCCAGGTCCTAGGAGGAAAAGACAGACACAAGAAAGAAGAGTGAGGTTTTCTGCCGTGCTTTGGAAGGAAAAGAAGCCAGAGGCCATGTGAGGTCTTGGAAGGAGATAGCTTCTGGCTACTGCTATAGACGGGTGGCCAAGGTTGCTTGGCAGGGGCTAGGTGGGACTTGCCACTGAAATTTAGGGCAGGTGGAAGGAACAGAAGTAAAAATATTATTAATGACATACTTTTCCAGGCAGGAGATAGTAACACCCACCAATTGTTTCCTAGGCAAATTGAAAGAAGCAAAACTTTGTATGTGTCCTTTATCAGTAGATGAAAGGGAAGCTTGGAAGGGGCTGGTAGCATGGGCCTTCCCAGAGTAAGGGTGGTAAAACTAAAGCAACACATTCCTATAAGTTAGAGTTATAAAAAATAACTCAGTTCAAAAGATAAGTGAGCAAAATAATTTTATTATTGACAGTTATGTTCATTTAAATAAAAATAAAGACATTGAACAATAAGTTGAACAATAATTTTATTTTATCTTAGTAAAATGTTTCATTTTTATTGACATTTAAATTGCTAAATGTTGTTTTCAGAACAAATCAAGCAGACTGAGTATGTAGCTCTGCGGTAGAGTACTTGTCTAGGGTTCAGTTCAATCACTAACATTACAAAACTAGATGAAACAACAATAACTCCAAATAATAATTTATTAATATGAAAATTATGTTCTAGATAAATCTTTAATTTTGAAACTAAGTTACTCACAGTGGGAAAAATTCACTAACAAGTGATAATAATGCTGTTTATATAGCTTGGCAAGTCCTGAATACATAAAAAGAACATAAAGATCATTGTAATTATATCACTTGGAAGCTTTGAAAAACATGTATGAATGTTGAAATAAAGTCTTAAAACTATATCCTTCTAACTCTTATGATAATTTCTATGGCATCCATTCAAATTAAGTACAAAGAAAACATATCCAGCATTATGTAATGAGAAATGGTCGAACTCAGGTGCCAGGTCATAAATGTGTAGTTTTCCTTTTATTTTATTTCTGTGCTTCTGAGTAAAGAACCATACAATTTCTATATTCCTAATCCCTACATGATAATTTAAGATTATTATATCCATTTCAAAAGTTATAGAGTTCTATAAAGAATAGAAAGGTTTGAATAATACTTAATAGTATCACATAAATATTATATTCTTTTTATTACATGCCCTATAGCCCTCATTTTTCATTTAAATTAATACTTTTGTTTACTTAATACAGTGCAGTTGTAGCAGTTTGGAATTGTGGCATTCATGATTATTTCACCCAATTATATATCCATTTATTTTTTTAATTAGTGTCTCCAATTAATATTCCACATTATTCATCTATTCAGACCTACTGATGGATAAATACAAAGGGTGAAATAGTATAAACCTAATACATTTTTCTTCTGACATAAATGATACTCTTCATAGATGAACTTGGAATCAGTTCATGGCAGTAAGTGTTTTTAAACACTTCTGTAAGCAAAGATGGACCAGAAGGAGGGGCTTGGTTGACATCACCCATGTCTCTAACTTTTGTCTATACTGTGCTACTTCGGAGAAATCACACAAAATGCAGGCTCCTATCTTAAATTAAAATGTACTTACTTACTTACAACTCCAGCGCTGTCTCTCTTTTAGTCCTCCTCTCACAAACTCCTTCCATCTACCCTGCTTCCTTTCTACTCTAAGAGGATACCCCCACGGGGTATCCTCCCTGCCTGGCACATCAAGTCTTTACCAGAGTAGGTGCCTCATCTCCCACTAACACGAGGCAAGGAGTCCTTTTGGGGAAGAGATACCATGCTCAGGGTACAGCTGAAGGAAGAGCCTCTGCTCCAGTTGTTGGGGAACACACATGGAAACGGAGCTGCATGTCTGCTACATTATGGGCTCTGGGCCTCCTTGAAGCCAATGTGGGTTCTTTGGTTGGTGGCTCTGTCTCTCAGGGCTCACAGAAGTCCAGGTTAGCTGACTCTATTCAACCTCCTGTGGCCTATCCCCTTCAAGGCCCTCAATCCTCCCCCCAACTCCTGATTTCCTTCCAATGTTTGACTGTGGGTATCTGCATCTGTTTCCACCAACTCCTGGGAAGAGACTCTGACAAGCACCTGTCAGCAAGCATAACAGAGTATCATTGTTAATGTCAGGGACTGGCATGTACCCATAGGATGGGTTTCAAACTGGGGTGCCTATTAATTGGACCTTCCAAAGTCTCTGCCCATCTTTGCCCCCGTATTTCTTTTAGACAGGACAAATTTTGGGTCAAAAGTTTTGTGGGTGGGTTGGTGTCCTTATCCCTCCACTGGGGGGTCCTGCCTGGCTACAGGAGGTGGTCTCTTCAGGTTCCATGTCCTTACTGTTAGGCATCTCCACTAAGATCACCTGCAGGTTTCTGGGACTTCCTAGAGATTACTCCCACCCCCCGAAGCCCCAGAAATCTCCAGGCTCTTATTTTTATAAATTATTTTTCTACTTTCCTAAAATGAGAATTCCTTTTTCATGTTGGCCAAATTTGATGTTTAATAAAAACTATAATCTTAAGTTTCATACATTGAAAGATTATCTGCTCTCTGTAAGTCTTCTGTAACAACTATAAAAAGATGCTGGAAGTACTGAACTTTTTGAAATAGTCCCAGCAGTGTGATACTATGACTTACTTTGCGTGTCAGCATTATACTTTTATTTCTCATAGACCTTTACATTGGAGAGACATAAAATGGTCTGCACCATTAATTCTCCACCCAAATAAAGTGCTTTTCAGTAGGTTACCCATGAGATATGTAAACTGGAGTGCTGGTAAGACAATCATTAATTACCCAGATATGGATTCTGAGATGTGAACTTTTCATTCATGACATTACACATCTTCTGGGAGGCCCAAGCTATAAGCTAGACAATGCTGAACTGGCAGTATACACCACACTACTCAGTGCTGCTTCACATAGTCAGAAACTTGGGACCATAAATTAGGCATTCAAAATTATGTCAGAGCAAAACAGGACGAGTGGCATATGTTCATGGCATTTAATCTCTGCAAATCTAAAAGCCATGAGTCATGTCACCTATACACATAAGAGTCAAAAGTAGGATTTGAAGCACAAAAAAGTACTAAAGACACATTTTATCTGCAATTATCCAAATTCTTGTACAGTGAATATTTTTCAAAAGCTTTTGTCTTTTATAATAATTGTTCAACCTAAGTTCTGAAACTTTATTTTATCGTGACCTGTTTGTCCTTTATAACTTAGCCCATTGTAACATTTATTTAACATTCAAAACGACCAAATCATTTATACACCTAATAATATTCATATGTAGCTGATAAGACAATTAGAGAAAAACTAAATTTATTAATTCTACTTGGTCACAATAAGTGAGATTCCAGAAGCTTCCCTTAACAGCACCTGTGGACCATGGTGGGCAGTCAATTCAGAATGTTTCTGAGGTCCTACACTGAAGCTCTCATTGTCCAGAAGTGTATCTTTTCTAGTAATCTATGTTCAGAAAAGCTTCAGTGCTAAGCACTGAACTCATTGAAAAACATAGTACTGAAAGTGATAACTCTTTTTAACTAAACAGAAACTGGGCCATGTTAAGGACTCCTTCAGTTCCTGTATTCCATTCTCATTTTACCCGTGAAAGACAAATAGAATTTTCTTTGAAAACTTTTCTAGATATAACCTGAAACTCTTCTGGGTTTATAAAGTGCCTTGTCAAACTGGTACTAAACATTTTTTTTTAAATAATTCTTTATTTTAATTTTTCTGACAGAAGCCTTGTGAAAAATACAGATATGCCATGAATATTTCATAAAGCTGTGATTTATTAGGATTTTTCTACCTTTGCTTCAAGAATTATCCATTCTTCAGAAAGCAAACACACAAAAACTACCTGCTGGTTATAGTAACTAAAAAAATTCCCTGTGGACAATCCTGACTGCCGTAACAACTTCTGAGCCTTATAGACCATGGAAAAGATAGTCAGTCAATGTAATATTAATATTTTAGCTGGCAAAGAAATATAGTTCTCAGCTACCATGTGTAGCTGTCAGGATGTCAGATATGCAACTGTAAAATTATTAATCATTTATATTTTATGAGCTGCATAACTTTTTATATGAAAATAAAGTTGACATAATGTCTAGATGTAAAGAAAATGCTTATAACAGTCCTTTATTCTACCTTTAAAATCTATTGCCAATTCTTTTCCACACATTTGCTGTTGCTGAATTCTTTTTGCACTTGGCATTTAGACTTACATGTATTTATTCTATTCCCAATAAACAGAGTTGCCTCCAAATCAGCACCTTTGACTTTATTGCATTAATAATGTTATTTCACGGGCTTGGATTCTACTATGAATTCCAGTATAATTTGGCATTATCATTAATTATTATTTGTACAGAATTCACTAGGATTTTGAGAACATTTTATTATAAATCATGTTATTATGTCCAAATAGCACTAAATATTTTGTCATATTGATGTTATTAAATAAGGAAGAAAAGAATAATTTTTCTTATTAGGACAAGAGATAAACCACTTTGAGAAAATACTATCAGTCTAATATGACAATATAGTTCATTAAGTATATTTTATACCTAAAAGGATTTACATAATCATTTATACTGTACTCACAAAAGACAAAAGCAAAATGTATATCCTAAAAGTATGGGATTGTTATGTTGCTATTTATTTCTAGTATAGAGGAGATATGCATCAACAGACTGAAGATTACTGGTAAATATTTTTTCTTGGAATTTCTCTTCCCCCAGAATAATTAAATAATAATTTTCCCCAGCATAATTAAAACTTTAATGTATTTCAGTGCATCCCCAATGTCAGGTCACATCCCATGAAGTTCTCATTCCTTCATCTACAGGATGGAGGATTATCACACCAAGCTTGAATTATCTTTTCTGAATTGTGTGCATGAGAGTCCAAGACACATTTAAAGTTGTATAAAATTGTTTTTAATTTTTGAAAATAAAAGTGTAAAATTACTATTATGTTAAATAAAATCTAATAATATGTTATACTTTATAACTCCTTAAATATTTTAACGAATATTAACTCATTATACTGGACATTGACATATATGTATATTATACAATTGTTCATATTTACCACCATATTATTCTTCCTTATCCTCTCTTACTTTGTTCAATTTCTACCTAGAAAATAATTACCCCTTCTACTTCAGCATCTCCTTCTGGATGCTACATAAGAGAGAAAATGTGATACCTGCAGTGGTGAGTTTGACTTATTTCACATAACATGGTAATCTCCAACTGCATCAATTTTCCCACAAATAAAGTTAATTATTTGTTATGGTGCCACAGATGACATGACAACTATAGTATGTGGACATCTCTATAGTTAGCATTTGGGTGGTTATGTTCCCGACATTAACAATATTATTTGTTTTCCCTTTCTTGAAATCCTAATGATGGTTTTAGTTTCTCAATAACAGACATTCTGATAGGGTGATATGAAATTACAAATGTAGTTTAGGTTTTCAGTTCAGTGATAGATAAAGATTTTAAATACTTTACATGGGTGATTTTTTTCTGTTGTTTTTGTCATAAGTATGATTTCATTTGAAAAAAAAAAGTCACTTAGTTTGTTTACCTAAGTAGAGAATGCATCATCTGTTCCTTAGTTGTTTTTAATTTTTAGCTCTTATGTATGCTGTGTATTAATTCTTTATTGAAGGAATAACTGGCAAAGCTTTTTTCTTTTCTTTTTTTTAGTAGATATTTTCTTTATTTACATTTCAAATGATATCCTCTTACTGCTTTCCCCTCTGAAAACAAACAAACAAACAAACAAAAAACCCTATTCCCTCCCCTGCACCCTGTGCTCACCAACCCACCCTCTCCGGTTTCCTGGCCCTGGTATTCCCCTACACTGGGGCATAGAGCCTTCTTAGGTCCTAGGGCCTCTCCTCCCATTGATGACTGACTAGGCCATCCATCCTCTGCTACATATTCTGCTGGAGCCATGAGTCCCTCCATGGCATTCTATGGGCTCCATTCTAAGGATTGCACCTATTGTTTCACAGAGGCTTTCTCATTATGCAACCCTGCTGATCAAGTTTTAGCATTGCTAACTGACATGCTGAAGTTCCAAATAGTCATTATTTATGCATATATCTTTTTATGTTTCTTTTTCTAGGCTTTCCGCTAGTAGTTTCAAAAGTCCATTATTTTTATCTACTAAAGCATATATTAAAGTATGTAATATATTTCAAGTTTATTTTTGCAGAGGGTAAGATATGGGTCTAGTTTTCATCTTCTACAAATGGTGATAAATCTTTCAACAGCAATTGCTAAAGCAGCCAGGTCTCACAGAGGAGGTAAGGAGTTGGTAAAGGAGGAGCGAGTAAGTCATAGAGATTGGAAGAATGTTGAGGCCTGACTGATTAGTAATCAGAATTCTTCTTTATTTGAGCAGAACTTAGTAGGCAGGTAAAGAATCCTATTGCTCTAAAATACAAACCATATTGTTTCTTTCCCTGGGCAAAGGTTTTAACTTCCTCATGGTTATAAATTTATTGATAAACCATTATCAAACAGAGTTCTATTTTAGAATCATTCTTTCTCATCAACCCCATAACCCATCTTTTAAAATTCTTGCATTTTCAAAGGCACTAGACAGAAAGAAAATCTCCAAACCAGCCTGGGAAGATTGACATGCCCTGAGAAGTGTATTATCAGCTTTTAATGTTCAGAGTGACAATTGTGATTATGCCCAAGAAAACTCCTTAGACCAAAGGTGCTGCAGTTATTATTCATTTCTGACAAATACATTGTTTATATTTTATCTTTTTGTAGAATTTATTTATATATCTTATCTTGGTATTCTTTTGTTCCTTGGTCATATGACACCACAGTGGCCTTGCACAACCAATTTTTTTCTAAGAAATGGAGGTCTTAACCCACATTGTGTTATCATTTTCCATGCCATTCTTTGTCCCTCATTATAAACCTTTACTTAGGTTAGAGTGAACTCTAGTCAGTCTATCTTTGCTGCTGTATCTTTTTCTAGAGAGGTATGCCATATGTTTAAATGGTTACTATTTCATACCATAATCTTATATGCTATATAATCATATGTATTATAATTATATATATATAAAATTTTCTGTCACTTTTTATGGGGTTACATGAATATTGTTTACATATGTATATTTGTATGTATGTGTATGTATATATGTGCACATGCACAAACACATACATGTTCAAATATAATGAGAACAGGGAAGGAAGAGACTTTTAATATGGTATGTTGCAAATTCCTCTAGACCACTGAAACTTTATTGCCTTTATAAGTTTACTTTGGTCTGATTATCTAGTTCCTTAATAAGTACAGGAGTAGTTGATCAACTAGTATCTTAGCATCAGAGCCTCATAAGGAGATCTCTGGCATAGTTTTGTGAGTCACAACCTCCAGAGCCTAAGGAAGACTTTCAAGTAGGGCCAGATAAAGAGGTAGTATGCTTAGGCTTTCCTGGGAAAACTTTGAAGTAGTACTCATGGAAGAAGGCATAAATCATTCATAAGAAATTCCCCATCAATCCAATATCCCCAAGTTGTACAAATATTAAAAGCCCTGCAAGCATGAAACAAATGGAAACAAAGTCAGAAAAATGGTGATGCCATCATATGGTTCAGTTTTGCTGGCTCTTGGTCAAGCACCTGTGCTGGCTTTATGACATTCACTGTTCCATTAGATATGGCTTGATGATATGTGGACCCATATCATCTGCTGGCCTGCTAAATTTTTCTTCAGATCTGATGTTATAGTTGGTATTTATGGAGACCACTATGTTGGAAAATGTTGTAATTTATCACACAGCAAGATAAAGACATAAAACCCATATTAAACTTGAAATATTCTCTGTGCTGCTATTTCCGTACCTAAAAGTATAAAGATATCATCGCATCATGGACCTGTATGAATAGTATGTGTATAGAACTGTGCATGTCTATATATGTGTAAAATTTAGGATAATATTCGACTCATAAATGGACTTGTATAAATTTCTGGGACATGGCTAAGTTTTACAGTGTGAAAGTCCCTACATTATGTCTCCAGTATTGGAAAAATTGAATATAGATAGAGATATAGAGATATAGCTATATAGGAATGGATATAGATAAGGATATGGATGTAGAGATATAGAGGTAGATAGATATAGATATAGATATGCATATGGATATAGGTATAGATATAGATATATTTGTATGGTATAAATATAAGTGCTCAATAAATAATTTTCAAATATCTATATCAAATATGTACATATATCAATATGTAGCAATTTCTGAACCATAGTCCTCTTGTGAATAACCATTCTCCATTCTTATGTAATAAATTTCTCTTTGATTCATTTTCAACAATCACTAGCCCTAGGATTTGATATGTATATATAGATTAATTTTAGCTCAACAGGATGCTTAAATCTGTTACCCATTAATTAGTTTACATAGTTATACTTTTTATTCATTGAATTGTTTCACTTAAGTCTGTTGCTTTCTTATGTTACAGGAAGATTTTTCTGTATTTTCATTATATAATCTGAGTTTTAATGAGTCTAAAATATGTTGGTAATACATTTCATAGAGATAGTTAATATTTAGAATATATAAAGAATTACAAAAATTCAATACCCAAACAACATAAATAAAAAAATGAAAGCCGGGCGGTGGTGGCGCACGCCTTTAATCCCAGCACTTGGGAGGCAGAGGCAGGCGGATTTCTGAGTTCGAGGCCAGCCTGGTCTCCAGAGTGAGTTCCAGGACAGCCAGGGCTATACAGAGAAACCCTGTCTCGAAAAAAAAAAACCAAAAAAAAAAAAAAAAAAAAATGAAATTACAAATCAGCAAATATGCGAAGAAAATGTAGATATTTCTCAAAAGAAGAAATGTAAATGCTCAATAAATATTTTTCAAATGGACAACATTCCTAGGTATTAGAGGGATGCAAATTCAATCTTTTACAGATTGTACCTTGCCGTGGTAAGAACAGTTATTATTAACAAATGAGCAAACAACAAATGCTACAAAGGATATGGGGAGAAGAAAATCTTACTCTTTGCTGGAGGGAGTGTCAACTAGTGCTACCACTATGGAACAATTATGCTGATTTCTCAAAAACTTGAAAATATAATTTCCATTTGACGAGTAGGACTGGGACTATATCAAAGGACTCCATATCCTTCTGCAGAGATGCTTGCAAATCCATGGATATTGTTTTAATATTTGCAATAATCTGAATACAGAAATATACTAAAAAGCCATCTGCAAAAAGAACTAATGAAAAGTGGGACATAACTGCAACAGAAGTTTATTCATCTATAAATAAATATAAAATTTGCATATAATGAATTAAAGAGGGAAATATTAAGAGGCAACCAATACTTTGCATATTCTCTGTCATGTATGTCATAGCTTGTTATCTCTCTCTATGTTTTAATTGTGGAAGTTTAGTACCTAGGCGATGGCACAAATACTGAAACCATTAGGGAAAATAATGGCATGTTGAGAAAGTAGAGAAAATATTAGGGTACATGGAACATGAAATGGAAATGACTCTATGGAATGAGTGAAGGAAAAATACAAAGGGGTAAGAGAAGAGAAGAAAATTGAGAGAATTGAGAAAGGCAACATTTCTTCAAATTTTTCATACCGAAACCTGATAATGTTCATGTTAACAACTTTTTAAAGTTCTAACAATCAACAGTGAGTGGTCAGGAGTCATTATTTAATCACATAAGACAACTTCCCTGAGTCTGAAAGGCAAGGTAAGGTGCATAATATTTGAGCAGGGAAACTAAGATTTCATATATTGTTTGAATCTCACAATTTAGGCTTTTAGGCTTTACTAAGGCCTACTTGGTCATAAGGATCTATGAATTAATAAACTACCTAATTTTAGACTATTTTTGTTTACCTCATAAGTGGTATTCTGATCTATAAATATCACTCATCAAAAAGATGTTGCTATACCCTGGATACTTCAAATTTTCCATATGTATATGTATTCAAAGCTGCATCTTCAGAATAGTATCATAGAGAAGATAGTAGAAACTTTAAGAGATAGAACAAATACGTGACAATTCAGGTCATTTCCTTGAAAGAAATTGTAGGTTGGACACTGTCTTTGCTTTTTGTTTTGTGATTATGAAGTAGCATGTTTGCACTGTCAATTATTTCCACAATCATTTACTATCTTATCTAAGGCCAGAAGCAAGCAGGCAAGTTGATCAAGAACCTGAATTTCTAACCCAAAAGGCAAATCAATCTTTCCTTTCAGTTAATTATCCCGTCTTTTTTAAATAGAGGCAAAATATAAAAACAACACTAACATCATAATATACCCAAATTCATGTTATGTAGTATTAATAATGCATATTCAAATATATTCAATATAGAACTTTGACAGCATTGTGAATATAAGGATTTTTAGCAAAATACAAGCAAGAAATGGAATAAAAATGTGTGCTTCATAAAACAGGAAAAGATAAAAGGAACTGGTATATAAAATCTTGGTAAATTATCTTCCTGACTTAAATTCTTTCAAAGCAAATATAAACAAACAAATTAGGAGTGAAAGGATTTTTTTTTCATCTTTTCTAATATTATCTAGCAGATTCTCTTAGTCTAGAATATGGAAAATTCATGACTGAACATTTACATTCTGTGTTTATATACAAACTGTAACTGTTGTTTACATTGAATGGACTATGATAAAAACTCACATGGTAGGATATATTGCATATCATTGATAGACTTTTAATATTATGACTTAATATACACTTAATAATTCTCTTTAAATTTAAAGTATATTATGCCATCATACTTTGATTCAGATCATTGAACTTATTTTGGGTTTCTCTTCTCAGGATACTACTTTAGGTCCATCTGAAAAATTACATCATATTTTTGAGTAGAAAATGGGGAAACACAGGGACAATTCAAAGGAAACCCTAATTTATTAAGAATTGCACCTATCAAACTTACTTGTGACATCAAAGCTCTTAATGCCTTTACTTCAAATACAGGGGGACAAGAGAAATGTAACCAGGATTTGCTATCTGTATTTTTTTCGAAGCTATGTTGAAATTATTATCTAATTAGAAACTATACTCAAAATGTGTTGTGTATGAAAATGTTTTGAAAATGAAAAATTTGGGTTTCAGCTTCAGAGATTGTTTTTTAATTTATATATGTGTGTGCACATGTGTGCACACATGTGTAGGTCACTCAAAGATGAAAAGAAGGCATCAGGTCACTGGGATGGTTTTGATGATAGAGCTGTGAGCAATTAAACAAGGGTGCCAGGAATTGAAATGTCATCTTTTTGAAATGCAGTATGGAATATTCATAGCTAGGCCATTTCTCTGGCTCCAACCTTAGAGATTTTTGACTCATTATTTTTTTGACTCATTAATGTAGTCCAATAATTTAACTTATTAATGTGTTTCTTATGTGTAATAACTTCCTTAGAGAAAGATCTTCATATTGACAGGAACCTCCTTAATCAAAAAAGTGAGGTAAAAAAAATCTCATTCTCAGGAAAAACTAGATTTAAAAAAATCACAACTCAAGAGCTTTTGGAGGTCCCTGAAACTGACCAAATACAGTCAATTTTCTCCACCTACTCTAGGTGGATAAGCAATGACAGATGATAGACACTTTTAAAAAGTTGACCTGAATAGAAAATACAAATATCTGCTGAGCTTCCTAGAAGAGTCTCTGAACAAATAAGCTACCTGGAGAAGACATTTTCCTTCCTGATGTACTGCCTGTATGTTGTTTAGTACATTCTAGATGTATTTCCATGTTGTTGAGCTAACAGTCATGCTGGTGTTGAGTTTTGGTAAAATAGTCACCTCTGAGTCATTTTTGCTCTCTGTTCAAATTATCTTAATAAAATTCAGTGTTCGACCTAGCTGGACTTTGGTTGTATTCTGACTTTAATCTTTCATTGTTTCCTTAGTACATAGACAACTATGCATGATTTTCAAAAAATAGTATCACACAAGTGTTCCCAAATGATTCTGTTTAGTTCTTTGTTTTACTAATTAAAACATACTGCAAAATTATGGAGAGTCTCAATTATTCCCTACAATCAAAAGAAAGAAGTTGAGGATAGCTATTTAGTTTGCAGTCCTCTTCATTTGTCCTTTGAGTTCAATACCTGTCTTCTTTGCTTAATCTGCTATAGGATACAGTTAATACTAGTGTGATATTGTTGTATGAAAGACTACTGGTAACCAGACATAGACATCCAACACATTCTTCCACAGAAGGATTCTGAAAAAATATTATAATTTCTACTGACCAGGAGATCCCTTAAATTCCCTAAAAGGAAAGTGCTCCTTAATGCCAATTTTCCTGATTCCTATAGCATTATGTCAACTCCAACCTAGTTATCCATCTTTTTGCATCAAATGAGTATGTTAATTTTTGAATAACTAGTGGCACAGCCTTCCATTGTCCTTGACAGGGAAGTTTTAATATAACAATTGAAAAATCCGCCGGGCAGTGGTGGCGCACGCCTTTAATCCCAGCACCTGGGAGGCAGAGACAGGCGGATTTCTGAGTTCGAGGCCAGCCTGGTCTACAGAGTGAGTTGCAGGACAGCCAGGGCTACACAGAGAAACCCTGTCTTGAAAAACAAAAACAAAAACAAAACAATTGAAAAATCCATGAAGCACTGTAAAGAAATGTGGAATCAAAACAGATTGTCATTATTCCTGTTTCAAGTTCATCTTGATTATACTGAGGGAAATCTGGACCCTTTTATTCTTTTATTTATTCCTATATTCACACAATCTTCAAAAAATTTACTTCTAGTCTTTATGTAGGCAGTAACATTTAAAAGATGATTTCAGTTATTTGAATTCTCTTTCCCCTGGATGGTTTTAGCTCCTTTGTCAAAATTCAAGTGACCATAGGTATGTGAGTTCATTTCTGGGTCTTCAATTCTATTCCATTGATCTACCTGCCTGTCACTGTACCAATACCATTCAGTTTTTTATCACAATTGCTCTGTAGTACAGCTTGAGGTCAGGGATGATGATTCCACCAGAGTTTTTCTTTTGCTGTTGAGAATAGTTTCTGCTATCCTAGGTTTTTTGGTATTCTAGATGAATTTGCAAGTAACAAATGGTGCTGTCTCAATTGTTGATGAGTATGTAGAAGGATGCAAATCCAATCATTCTTATCTCCTTGTACAAAGAACAAGTTCAAGTGGATCAAGGACCTCCACATAAAACCAGATACACTGGAACTAATAGAAAAGAATGTGAGGAAGAGCATTGAGCACATGGGGACAGAGGAAAATTTCCTGAACAGAACACCAATAGGTTATGCTCTAAGATCAAGAATTTACAAATGGAACATCATAAAATTGCAAAGCTTTTGTAAGGCAAAGGACACTGTCAATAGGGCAAAACAGCAACCACCAGATTGGGAGAAGATCTTTACCAACCCTACATCCCACAGAGGGCTAATATCCAATATACACAAAGAACTTAAAAAGTTAGACTACAGAGTACCAAATAACCCTATTAAAAATGGGGTACAGAGCTAAACAAAGAATTCTCAACTGAGGAGTACCAAATGGCTGAGAAGCACCTAAAGAACTGTTGGACATCCTTAGTCATCAGGGAAATGCAAATCAAAACAACCCTGAGATTCCACCTCACACCAGTCAGAATGGCTAAGATCAAAAACTCTGGTGAGGTTGTAGAGAAAGAGGAACACTCCTCCATTGCTGGTAGGATTGCAAGCTGGTACAACCACTCTGGAAATCAGTTTGGTGGTTCCTCAGGAAATTGGACATAAAACTACCTGAGGGCCCAGCAATGCTCCTCCTGGGCATATACCCAGAATATGCTCCAACATGTAATAAGGACACATGCTCCATTATGTTCATAGCAACCTTATTCATAACAGCCAGAAGCTGGAAACAGCCCAGATGTCCCTGAATAGAGGAATGGATACAGAAAATATGGTACATTTACACAATGGGGCACTACTCAGCTATTAAAAACAATGAATTTATGACATTCTTTGGGAAATAAATGGATCTGGAGGATATCATACTTAGTGAAGTATCCCAGTCACAAAAGAACACACATGGTATGCACTCTCTGATAAGTGGATATTAGCCCAGAAGCTTGGAATATCCAAGGTACAATCCATATAACACATGAAACTCAAGAAAAAGGAAGACCAAAGTGTGGATACTTCTATCCTTCTTAGAAGGGGGAACAAAATACCCAGGGAAGGAATTACAGAGACAAAGTATGGAGCAGAGACTAAAGGAATGACAATCCAGAGAATGCCCCACCTTGGGATCCATCCCATATACAATCACCAAACCAAGACACTATTGTGGATACCAACAAGTGCTTGCTGACAGGAACCTTATATAGCTATCTCCTTAGGGTCTCTGACAGTGCCCTACTAATACAGGAGTAGAATCTCACAGCCATCCATTTGACTGAGCAGAGGGTCCCCATTGAAGGAGCTAGAGAAAGGACTCAAGGATGTGAAGGGGTTTGCAACTCCATAAGATGAACATCAATATGAACTAACCAGTATCCCCAGAGCACCCAGGGACTAAACCACCAACCAAAGAGAACACATGATAGGACTCATGACACCAGCTGCATATGTAACACAGGATGGCCTAGGCTGTCATCAATGGGAGGAGAGGCCCTTGGTCCTGTGAAAGCTCTATGCCCCAGTGTAAGGGAATACCAGGGCCAGGACGCAGAAGAGGGTGGGTTGGCAAGCAGGGGGACTGGGGAAGGAATAGGGAGTATTTTGGAAGGGAAACAAGGTAAGGAAGAATATTTGAAATGTAAATAAAGAAAATATCTAGTACACACACACACACACACACACACACACACACACACACACACACACCCTCACTCAGAGGGAAAGTATAAAATTAACCTTAATATGTGTGTGGCAATATTTGTCAAAAGAGAACTTTACAGTTTCACATGAACCTGTATTGGTCCTCAGAGATATTGAACTATTTCTTCCTACTCTATCTGGTAATTCTTTTATTTTTGTTTCTTGAAAATATATTCTATTCTCATCCAATACTGGAACCACAAGTCCCTTTAGTAGGTTGAGATGAGAGCAAAGAAATCGTGGGGAATGGGAGAAGGGAGGTAAAATGGGGAGAGACATTCAAATAATTTTGAACAGAAAGAAGTACTCAGAGGAGATTTAGGTCACAAACTGCCATCAGCCTGTACTGCTCCAGTTAAATTGTTCTTTTTATCTTAATTTAAAAATGAACAAGTCACTTCCTTGTTGGGTTTATGTGTGTGAAATTTGTATTTATGACAAAACTCTCAGGATTGTATTTAGTACTCTATTGCTCTCTCTCAAAGCATGAAGTGAGTTAGGGCATTTTGGTAGGTAGATGTTGCATTTGACCTTGACTTTGAGCACTCCGAACATAAGCCATCCTGGTAGTATGGCTGGAATGTAAATAAATAAAACATATTTTTTAAAAAAAGGTCTCATTTTTAGGCTTACATTTAAAATTTATATATATAATTTACTGAAATTAAAATCACCAAAACCTAGTTCTTTCTGAAGGTTCAGCCCATGAATCTTTATTTTATTTTATTTATTTGATATTTGAGTTTTTACTTTTCAAATATTATCCCCTTTCCTAGTTTCCCCTCCAAAAAACTCATATTCCATCCCCACTTCTCCTGCTTCTATGAAGGTGCTCCCCCACCGACCTACCCACTCCCCCCTGCCCTGGCATTCCTCTACACTGGGGCATTCATGGAATGAGGTCTTTGTCACCTCCATGTAACCTGAGGTCTTAGAATCAAACTCTAAGACTTCCTTAAGAATACATTATGCACCTTCACTTATGGCAAACAGACTTAATGCTTAGAATAATTCCTCATCCCATTCCTCATTGGCAGTCTTACCACATAATACTATTTTTCAAAAGTAAGTTCATTGATTCTAATAATTATATTTCTACTTTGATTAGCTGAGACACTCCATTTCATATTGCATGCACCTAATATCACATATAGGGTATTTTTGTAAATGTATAAATAAATATATTAATACAATTTTCTTCTTTATATGTATACAGAAATAGAAACCCAGTAAGTTAATAATCATAACTTTCAATATTGTATAGAAATGGTCATATTACCTTAAGGATGAAAAACAATAAATTAAGCAGAGAATTATGACATAAAGATAATGATTTTTTTCCTCTCCTAGCCATCAAAGGACCATTGGTGGTCCTGAGGAAATTTATGTCGCTTTGTCTCATTTTTCTATGATGTACTCAGCTTCAAACATAATTAAAGTATTTAGAAAAATCAAAATTGCCACATAGGATATTTTCTTTAAAGTTAAATGTATTTCCTTCTACACCTTTTGTTATATTTAGTCCTAATCTACATACTTTTTTTCTCATTTCAGGTATATCTGTGAAGGGATAATGAGGATGTAATTGCATCTCCAACTAACTGAGTTGGTGAAATAAACTGAGTACTTAATGAAAGACATAACTTGTTTCTCTGTATATTTACCCTAATTAAAATGTTTGAGATCGTGAAACACCTATGATAATTTTCTTAGATTTGGTGATATTTGAAAGATTATTAGCTCAAAGTAGCTGAAAATAAAATGATTTGCTTGTGTATCTTTAATGATTAGTTTTTGTCTTGAAGGTAAACATAATTCTAACGTATAAACTGTGGCTTATTAAATGAGTGGTAATTCAAATATCCCTTTTGTAATTTGGGGATTAAGTAAGCTGCACTTATAAATATCCACAATTTCCACAAATTTTAGGTATAATGTTCTCATGATTTTCAGAAATACACTTGATGTGTACATGTAAGACATTAAAATATGAGGTACATGTGACATATAATAATGTAACAGTGGAAAACGCTGATATTTGTCATTTTATAGACACCTAACAGCAGAATTGATAAGTGTATTAACTCCTGCAGCTATGACTTGTATACGAACTCTTGTTCTACTTTAAAGCACTTAAAAAAAGTTTGAATCTTCAACAACACATTCAAAACAAGATCATTTTTGCATGAAAGAACATTATTCTTTGTTACTATGGAAACTATCTGCTCTTCTCCAACAGTGTTCCCAGCTCTCACTTCTCTCTTGCTCTGCATGTTTTTCCTCAAGATCCATCAGCTGCCACATTATGTCTGCCTTTGCTTTGACTTTGATGGAGTGGAGTTTTATGACCTTCATACTTCTAGAATAATCATTTCTTTGACCAGACATTTTGCTTTCAAAGCTACATAATGGAAGAATTTAAGTAATCAGATGCAATTTTTGCTTATTATTAGATAATTTTAGATGGTAAATAACCATAATCCAAATAAATATTACATAAAATAAATATTAACTAAATGAAATAATTACTCATTTTGAACAGAATTTATCATCATTTTCTCTCTATTCATTGCTGTAACAAAACATTAATCAAAACCTCAACTCAGCCAATAATGCCCTAAAAAAAATCTATTATTTTCTGTATGTCCTTTGTGAGTGATTTAAATTCTTACTTGAGTTGTGTCAGTGAGCTGTCTAAAGGACTTAAGACTCCACAATTACCATTATACAACAAAATAAAGCAGAATTTATAAGTGTGTTCTTTACTCCTGCAGTTGAAATTGGTGGTAGAGAAATTGTTTTCTTCATTAAAATACAGAATAACTGAGTGTTAGTTTGGAATAATATATCCATTGGAATGCTTTTGAAAGATAACTGTGAATATTGGAAGTACAAAACTTACAGTATTCCAAGTCCATTTTCAGTTACAGAATTAATGATAAAACAAAAATTGGAATATTCTTGAGGCAAGTTACTTGTGATGAAAACTTTGGTTTTAGCTCAACAAATCTGTAGCATTCAGTTGTTTGGTCAAATATTGTCTAGACATTTCTACAAAATTTTTCCACATGCCCATTTATGTTCATTAAAGCAAAATAAAAGCAACTGTACCAATAGTAATGAATTTACCTCATTGGATGAACTGAAGATCTGGATCATGCAAAGAGACCAGCCTCAAAGCCATACAAAATTTATCTTGAATTTCTAAAATGATAAATTTGCATTACAAATTTCAAAGATAATATATTTTAGAGTGTTTGGTCAGTTCTTTAAACTATAGGGAAATTAAGCATGAGAGGAGTCACCATAATCTACTTCCTAGGGCTTGTTGAAGGGTGACAAGAGGATCTTTTCTTTCAGGTTGGGAACTAAGGGTCTTAATTACATGTTACAAGTGACCACACACAGACGGAAGAGATTTTGCTATACTGAATATGCACAGTTTCTGTGGAAGCTGGACATAGTTCCAGAGATTTCCAGTCTATGTGAGAATATCCACTGGAAGGTTAAGTAACCTCCCCCAGTGTATCTGCTATATATCATAAAAGTGCAAATACAGTTAACCACAATATTTGGAAGATTGTGATCCATGATATTCAACATTAGTTTTGCATTTAAATATTTATGTTTGTTAGCTAATGTTTGAGAAGCCTGATTCCTCTCTATATAAGTAGTCAAGCATAGAAGCATTTTAACATTCATAGATAGATAACATTCTCACAATGAATAGATATTTAGTTTGGAACAAGTGTAGGATAATTTGAAGTAAAACATATTTTAAATGTTGATATGTTTCAAATGCAATATGCAAAGATAAACTGCATTTGAATGTCAAATATTTGTTATATCACTTGACTTATTGTGTATGGTAGGGTTTTTTGTTTTTGTTGTTTTGTTTTGTTTTTCATAAATTAATTTATTATTTACACTCCATATTCCATTCCCCATTCCATCATCCACCCTCCAACTGCTCCATATCCCACACCTCTGTCTCCACATAGATGTCCCCATCCCCATCCCCACCTATCCTCTAAACTCCCAATAAACACAGACCCAGAAGTCCGCTACTATATGTGTGTTGGGGGCCTCATATCAGCTACTGTATGATGTCTGTATGTATGGTCACTTGATCTTTGACAAAGATGCCAAAAATATATAATGGAAAAAAGAAAGCATCTTCAATTAATGGTGCTGGTCTGTCTTTATGTAGAACAATGAAAATAGACCCGTGTTTGTCACCTTGTACAAAGCTCAAGTCCAAATGGATCAAGGGTCTCAACATAAAACCAGATATACTGAATCTAATAGAAGAGAAAGTGGGAAAGAGCCTTGAACTCATTGGCACAAGGGGAAATTTCCTAAACAGAACTCCAATGGCTCATGCTCTAAGGTCAAGAATTGATAAATGGCACCTCAACTGGAAAGCGAACAATCCCCAGAGGTTTTGAATGTCCATGGAACATTTTAGGAAGATTAGGAGGTATGACCTTGTGGGATATTTTGTTTCACGATGGGTGAGCTTTGTGGTTTCAAAAATACAACTATCAGCTTGTTCTTAGTTTTTTGTTTTTTTTGTTTTTGTCTTTTGCTTATCATCAGATGTGAGCTCTTGTCTACTGCCCCTATACCATAATACGTCCTACATGATGACTATTGACCGACATGTGGAAACTGTAAGCAAGTCACCAATTAAATTCTTTCTTTTATAAATTGTCTTTGTCATGATTTTTTTCACAGCAATACAAATGTGACTGAGAAACTGCATGAAGTACAAACTCAGCTATATCTATTAGTTTGTAATTTCTAGAACTTTAAACTAAAAAAAAAAGAGGAGATAAAACTATATCAGCAAACACACTTAAATATAGCCATATACTTCTAAAGATTGGTGTAATAATATACATGAAGAAAGATGATGGACTCAGTAAAGGCCACAATTATAAATACTCATTTCTGCATGCCTATCTTTAACAATGGACCATTTTTACTATCAAGATGAAGAGGTAATAATGGTGTCAAGAATTTTATGTAAATGAATCTCAAAGGCATTGTAATAACATATAATAGAAATGACTTTCTCACCTGGTAAATGACTTTCTAAAAGACCAGTGGTGGCACAAAATTCAATTATTGCAAATCTGTGAGTTTCTCAACTCTCTTCTAGTTAGTATGTCTTTTTTTTCCTTGACAATAAGAAAGTGTTTGTAATATAGTAATGGAGAAAAACTTATGGAAAGCTGTTATAAAGAAGTGAGACATGAGTGTACCTTATTAGATTGTAAATCTGTCACTTCCCTTTAAATTCCTAACAGGTTATTTTTCTGACAAGAAATGACCAAGAAGCATCATGTATATTTATTATCCTATATTACAAAGATATGCTTTATGAAAGAAAATAAGCTCTTTTGCTTCAACTTATTAAGATTATATTTCTTTGTATATGACTTTTCACAGCATGCAGAGGATGTTATCAAACATCTATCTTTTTTTTTTCCCAGTTAGAGCATGATGCCGGACCAACAAAGTGATTCACCCAATACTGGCTTGGTGAACAAGGAGTATATTAGGTGTCCTTATGTGACTGTGTTTGAGAGATTACTTATAAAAGCAAGAATGGTTGCTCTTGGCAGATAAATCACCACAAAACCAATCCCAGAATAGGTTTTAGCCAGTCATTATGGTGGGAGAAAGTCTTGCCTTCACAATTGTGGGTAGAACCATCAAAACATCTCCTCTCACTCTTGCATTTCTTTACTGCTTTTATAATCTTAGCACTCTTATTAGACATTTTGTGAGTTTCTTGAATCACATGAGCTTTCTTTCTACCTTACTTGGAGGAAATACCAGTTCAACATTGTACTTTTCCTATAATTCTTAATCTCTCTTCCTCTCTCTCTGTCTCTGTCTCTGTATCTCTCTGTCTCTTTCTCTGTTTCTCTGTTTCTGTCTGTCTCTGTCTGTCTCTCTCCGTCTGTCTCTGTCTTTCTGTCTCTGTCTCTGTCTCTGTCTCTCTGTCTCTGTCTCTGTCTCTCTGTCTCTCTCTCTCCTCTTCTCTTCTCTTAAAATTAGGTCTTTGGGAATTCTCTAAAATGTTTTGGTCATATTCATTGCACTGCCCATCATTTCCAGATCCTTTTACTTCCCCCATTCAATCAAGACTATTCTTTTCTTTTGGTTCCCAGAAGACCCATTTGCACTGTTCAAATATTCTTTTTTGTATGGCAATGAATGGAGTGTGTTTAACTTACCAGGGACCACAGTGTAAAACAAAACTCTGACATCATTTCTCTTTTCTATGCTGCCACATTCCCAGATACATTGGGGAGTGGTATAGATCTCTAGTTAGTTGTTCACAATTGTGGCTCACTATTTGGTGACTACTCCATTTAAGTAGTCAACTTGTCTTAGTAGTTTAAATAGTCAAGAGGTTCCACATAACCATTGCAAGAAGCTGCCCTTCATAACCAAAGTGGCCAGTAGCAGTACATTGCAGATTTAAATACAAATGTTTGAAATGAAATTTGATAGTCATGACACATTTGCTTAATAAAACAGTATTTATTTTCTGTTTCTTTATTTGAGCTAGATGATTCTTCTAGCTAGAGAGTTTGACTCTGGCTGATTGTTCAAATATCACTTCTCTCCTGTGGGAGGAAGTATTAAATAGAGTTAGAAAGCATTTGCTTGTATATATAACAACAAAGAGTTTATTAACTGCTGAGGGCTGTAATTCAAAAATTATCCACCAGAAGTTTATATTTTATATTTTGACACCATGAAAGCCATCTAGTAATTAGGGACCTTTATGTTTAGTCCTCAGAAAATTTCCCCATTACCTCCCATTAAATTCGAATGTCTTCAGCATTAGGGTTATACTATGTATTTCTGCATGGAACTGATAGCAGTAGCAGTAGGCTTTATGATTTGGGCAAAATCAACCTCCACATTATGGTGAAATAAATCAATGGATTATTAAGATTAGCAACAACAACATTATGCTTCCTGAAAATTTCATTTTCCCATACATGCAAGCTCCTTTATTTCAGTTTTTAATCAATACTTATACTCTACTGTTTAAAGATATTCAGGGATTAATGTAACTTTGTGAAGTTTACAGATGGTGGCCCTCCATTGTCTCTTAGAAGCAAGTATCCATTTGGAATGAGACAGTAGAGAGATAAAAACTCAAAAAATGTTTATAAACTACAATATAACATAAAAAATATTCATCAACTTTATCAGTTGTTTCATCAAATAGCAATGATGGGTACTCAGCAGTGTCTCATGGATGGGGTACCCTATTTATTTAGTCATCTGTAATCCACAGTCTTTCATGAGCCATCATACATCTATATCTTGGCATATGTTCTAGAGTTGCAAGGTATCTTAGTATCCTAATAGTTATGGTGTTGTCTGTTAGATGGGACTAATTGTGGTGAATAATCTTTAGCTCAGGGTATATTGAGACAACTTGGATATGCTAGAAGAAACCCACCTGTACAGGAGAAAGTTTTCTTTCAGTCAGAAGAATTGAAAGGCCACATTCTCCTTGGCATTGGAGACTGGGGATGGCAAGTCGAACAGGGGTCTTGGGAATATTATAGTACAGCAAGGGGAATCTTGGAGATTGAAGACTTCATGCCCCTGTAAATACTAATTCCCCCTTTGTGAACCTTGTAAGTATTAAAAGTTTCTTGAGGTTTTGATAGAGCCTAGTACATTCGTCAAGCATGGTGTGTTTCAACTTAAGGCAAATACAATTTATTAATCAATATGTAACTGGAAGTATACATTTTAAAGAGAGCATATCTAAATGAAAGATTTTCTTCTACATAAGAATATAGTGTACAAACTTAACTTGTAAATAAAGAGTCATGGTTATTCTTTGTATACATTCTTTATTAACTTAAATTATATTTTTTGTTGTTTATCCTCTTAAGATTTCTTTTTTATTAACTTGAGTTTTTTATTGTACCCATTCTGAGGGTAACAAGATGGAATTGCAGACTTATTTTGATGTGCATTTCCCTGGTAACTAAGGAAGTTTAGTCCTTAGTTATCTTCCTATAAGTGCTTCTCGGCCATTCAATATTCCTCTGTTGAAAATTCTCTCTTTAGTTTTGTACCCCATTTTTTAAAAATTAATTTAGTTTTTATACTCCATATTCCATTTCCCGCATCCCCATTCACCCTCCAACTGCTCCACATCCCACACCTCCTCCCCACCAACCCCCTGTTTCCATGTGGATGCCTCCACCCACCACCCCACCTGACCTCTAAACTCCCTGGGGCCTCCAGTCTCTTGAGGGTTAGGTGCATCATCTCTGAATGAATACAGACCTGGAAGTCCTTTACTGTATGTGTGTTGGGAGCCTCATATCAGCTGGTGTATGCTGTCTATTTGGTGGTCCAGTGTTTGAGAGATCTCAAGCTCCAGATTAACTGAGACTGCTGGTCCTACTACAGGGTTGCCCTTCTCCTCAGATACATTTTCTACAATAGTTTCAGAGAAGAGCTAACACCAATATTCCTCAAGTTATTCCACAAAGTAGAGACAACAGAAACATTACCACATTGATTTTATTAGGCTACAGTCACCCTGAAACCCAAACCACACAAAAATTCAAGATAGAAAGAGAATAAATTACAGACCAATTTTCCTCATGAAAATGGATGCAAAAGTACTCAATAAAATGCTCATAACATGAACATATTAAAAATGTCATCTACCATTACCAAGTAGGCTTCCTCCCATGTTTGAAGGGATGGTTCTACGTATGAAAATTAGTCAATGTAATCCACCATATAGACAAATTGAAATAATTTTTTATAATCCATGCTCATTCCATTAAATGCTGAAACAGCCTTCCAGAAAATGGTAAAAGATATGGACAAATTAGGGGTACAAGGAACATGCCTAAGCACACTAAAGACAACTGACAGCAAGCCTCTAGCAAAAATCAAATGGAAGAAAATCCCACTAAATTCTGGAACATGACAAGATTGTCCATTCTCTCCATATCCATTCAATATTGTGCTTGAAGTCCTAACTAGAGCAATAAGACAAACAAAGGGGATCAAACAGATACAAATTAAAATGGAGGAAGTGAAAGTTCCACTATTGGCAAATGATATGCCAAAATTTCTACAAAAGAACTCATGCTGCTGAGAAACAGTTTCAGCAAATTGGCTGGATAGAAAATTAACTCAAAAAATCAGTAGCCCTCAAATTCTCAAAAGAGATATGGACTAAGAAAGAAAACAGGTAAAGAACAATAGCCACAATATATAATACTGTTGAGAAGATATAATCAAGCAAGGGAAAAACTTACATGATAAAATCTTCATAGATTTGAAGAAAAAAACTGAAGAAGATATCAGAAGATGGAAAGATCCCCAAGTGCATGGATGGGTAGGATTAACACAGTGAAAATGGTCATCCCACCAAAATCAATCTAGAGATTCAATGCAATACCCATCAAAATTCCAACACATTGAGAGAATAATAGTCAACTTCATATGGCAAAAGAAAAAAAAAACTAGAATAGCTAAGATAATCCTAAACAATAATAGACCTTCTAGAGCTATAATCATCCCTAATTTCAAGAAGTACTTGAGAGCTATCACAGGACAATGGTGTTAAAAAAATTATCACATGGGCTGGTGAGATGGCTCAGAGGGTAGGAGCCTGACTGTTCTTCCGAAGGTCCTGAGTTCAGATCCCAGCATCACAAGTTGGCTCACAATCACCTATAATGAGATCTGACACCCTCTTCTGGTACGTCTGAAGACAGGTACACCAGAGCGAGCAGGGCCGGAGTGAGTGGGGCTAACAGAGGTCCTGAGTTCAATTCCCAGCAGCCACACACATGGTGGCTCATGGCCATCTGTACAGCTACAGTGTACTCATACACATAAAATAAATAAAATAAATCTTTTTAAAAAATTAGCACACATTTATTAGCCAGGAGTCTGCCCAGCCTGGAATGGGCTGAAGCAGGATACAGCATTGGATTTAGATCAGAAGACTGATGATTTCTGTCTCTTTATCTCTTTAAATATGCTTAATGCTAAAACTTATGACTTCTAAATAATCTAAAATTTTCCTAATTATTATGAAACTAAAAATAATCATTGGTTTGGGAGATTATCACCTGTTGCTTAATAGCAGGAGATGAAGTGAAAACGTCCTTTGTTCTTTTCTCTGTAGGTCTTCTACACCCTGGACCCTAAGGCTGGCAGTTTATTTAAGTCCTTGTCAGTTAGAGAAGTCACTCTCAGGACGAAAAACAACACTTCTGAAAAAGCTTCTAATCTTTATTTCTAAGAGAATGTAAAAGGAGAGAGAGACCTATCAGACTATTTACTCTCTTAATTTCTAAGACATTCTACTCTCTTTATTCTCACTGTTCTCAGTTCTTATACAATTTTTGGAATACATGATCACATGTATTTCAAAAATTCACCAGGAGTTTAAACATAAATTCGAATCATGAATAAGAAATTTTCAACACAGCTGTTCACATGTATTTTCATTAAGAGTAGTTGTCTAATTAGACATTGATTCCCTTTCACTAGCTCCACAAGTTCAATGAAACTTAAAAATTGTATTTCTTATGTCTAAGTTAGCAACAAATTTTTGCATAGATAAACCAGGTCAATATTTTATCTTTTGTCCCCACACCTACAATAAATCATTCATTTCCTTTTATGACTTTTGATTAATTGTTTCACAGCCCTAAGTAACTTTCTTTAATCATGAATTTGTCTGCTTTCCTAGTACAAATGGTACTTAGTACATGGAACTTGCAGAGTTCTAATTACATTATTCACATGATAGAGGGCCTTAATTGCAGTCCTATTATAAAGGACTTAATAATTTCTTCTTTAACAATCATCACTAGGAATTAAGAAACCATCTATGTGTTTTTATATCATTACTACATGACAGTCCATCTTTGTTGATCTGCAGAAAATCTGCCCAATATGGTGAGCTAATTCTGAGGGATTGTTATATTAATTTAATAGTGACAGGAAAGACATATCACTAGCAGGAAACAAATACTTTGAGTCTTGCCTGCAAGGACTCATTCACCAAAGTCCACATTCCACAGTGAAATCATCTCAGAATGATCATCTGATGGCCTTTAGCCTCTCCTAGATGGTTCCTGGCATTTATCAATGAAATAGAATTGAAGATATAGATAGATAGATAGATAGATAGATAGATAGATAGATAGATAGATAGATGACAGACAGACAGACAGACAGATAGGTAGATAGATATCTCCACACACAGATGGACAGCTGGTTTTAATAAAGATGCTACAAATACACACTGTCAAAAAGACAATGTCTTCAACAAGTGGTGCTGATCAAACAGGATATCTGCATGTAACAAAATGTGTACAGATCCAGGTTTATGACACTGTACAAAACTCAAATCCAAGTGGATCAAAGACCTAAACATAAAACCAGGTCCACTGAACTGGATAGAAGAGAGATTAGAAAACAAAAAACAAAAAAACAGGAAACAAATCTCTGTATTTGAAGACCAATAGCACAGGCACTAAGTCTATATCAACAAGTAATAAATGCTACCTGGTGAAATTATAAAGCTTCTGTTAGACAAATGAAACTATCAATAAAAGATAATGGCAGCCTACAGAGTGGAAATAGTTTTCATGAACATGTGATAGTAGGCTCATATTAAAAATGTATAAAGAACAAAAAACTATACCAACAAAACAAATAAGGAAATTTAAAAATGCAATAGAAACAGAATTCTCAATATAGAACTCTGAAATTGCTGAGAAGAAATTAGCCAAATCAAGATAACTTTGTGATTCCATCTTTTGCTTTCTTTTTTATTGTTTATTTTATTTATGTACATTTCAAATGTTATTTCCCTTCCCAGTTTTACCTCCATAAGCTCCCCTATGCCCTCCCCTGCCTATATGAGGGTGCTTCCTCAACTACCCACCCACTCTTGCCTCAGCACCCTAGAATTCCCTTAAGCTGGGTCACTGAGCCTCCACAGGACAAAGGGGCTCCTCTCCCTTGATGCCAGATAAGTCTGTCCTCTGCTACATATGCAGCTGGAGCAATGTGTCCCTCCATGTGTAATCTTTGGTTGGTGGTTTAGTCCCTGGGAGCTTTGAGGAATTTGATTGGTTGACATTGATTGATTCCATGTTACGTCTCTCAGAATTGCTAAGTTCAAGAAAACAAATGAGAACTCATGCTGAGAAGGATATGGAAAAAAAAGAACACTTCTTCATTGTTGGTGGAAGTGCAAACTTATATAGTGATTGTAAAGCTAAATATGGTGATTCCTCAGAAAACTGAGAATGAGCCTCCCTCAAGACCAACCTATACCAACTTAAGCATATACACAAAGGATGGTCTATCCTACCACAAGGATCTTTATTTAACTATGTTCATAGGAGCTTTACTCATAATAGCCAGAAACCTGAAACAGCTAGACATCTCTCAACTGAAGAATGAAAAAAAAAAGTGGCACATTTACACAACAGAGTATTATTCATCTGTTTTAAAAAAATAACATCATGAAATTGGCAGGCAAATAGATGAAACTAGGAAAAAAATCATTCTAAGTAAGGCAAAGTAGAACTAGAAAGACAAATATGATACATCATCACCTAAGTCAATTTTAGTTGTTAAGCAAAGAATAACCATGCTACAATCCCAAGACCCAGAGTACCTAAAAAGGTGGGCTCTAAGTGGTGGTAAATGGATCTCCCTAGGAAGGAGAAAAACAGTGGATTTTGCAGGACAACTGCAAGGGAGCAGGAATGGAAATAAATCAGATAATGTTGGAGAAAAGAATGGAGCAAAAGAATACTGGAAGAAACGAGTAAATTGGAGGACATTTGGGGCAATATAGAAATCTAGTACAGTGGAAACTCAGTGTTGTGACTGGTACACCAACCCATGCAGAAAAAGTTAGACCTACAATTTGTCCATCCTGCAAAATTTACTTGAGTAATGTTGGTGCAGAACTTGTGGGAATGGCAAGTCAATGACTGTTCTAATTTGTGGTCCACTCCAGAGGAGTTGCCCATGCCTGATACTGCCTGGATTCCCAGGAACATGATACTGGATGGCACAGAGCTATAGGCTAAAACCAAACATGACTGTCCAAAACAAAACAAAAGAAAGAAACAAATAAATAAAAAAATGAACACACTTAACATATACACACACACATGCACCTGACATTTATGTCACTCTGCAAGATAGGGAATTCAGGATGCAGAATATGGACCCCAGAGTTTGTAGAAGTAGGTAAAGTACTATATGAGGCCATCAAATCACCTTTTGAGAGATTTGTCTGTATAGAAGGACATTAGATAGCCTTCAGTTCCTTAAAGAATGCGTTAATTTCTGTACTAGCTTTGTGACTAAGCCCTTCCGTCTCTTTGTGGACAAGAGATCTGGAATAGAGAAAGGATTATTGACTTAGACTCTTGGTCCCTGGTGCTGACCAGTGACCTACTTGTCAAAGAAATTATACCCAGTTGCAAGAGGTTGCACACTCCTCTCCTGTTTGCTCATCATTAATGCCACAGCCATCCTGGTTAAGCATGCTGACAAACTCACTGGGTCAAAGCCTGATTATCACCAAGCCTCATGATATCAAAATCAGCCCCCTGACAAATGGCTCCCCAATGACAGGATGACTCATTACCATTCCTTCCTCTTAAATACCTCTAGGATAACCTTCTAGGCCACAACTTCCCTGAGCCCTTCTACACTGCTGCCAGACCCAAAACTTGATGGGCCACTGAATGACTGCTCAGACATTTTGGCCCACATTCACGGGACCAGGCCAGATTTTCAGGATACTGTCATTGATTGATATTAAGGTGACATGGTTCACTGAGGGCAGCTGCTTCATCCAAGAAGGAAACATGTGCACAGAGGCAGTGGTGGTATGAGATTATATGGTATCTAGTGGTGACTGAGACTGTATGGGCTGAAACCCTGTCACAGGTAACATTAGCACAAAAGACCAAATTAATAGTCTTAATAAAGGCCCTATAACTAGGAAGAGGCAAAAGACTAAACAGAAATGCTGAGAGTAGATATGTTTTTGCCCCAACCTATGTCCATGGGGCCATCTATAGATAGAGGGACCTCTTGACAGCAGAAGAAAGGACTATCAAAAACAAAGAAGAGATTCTTTGCCCTTCTACAAGCATTAAATAAACCCACAAAGTTAGCTATATCCTCCATTGCCCAGACATAAGAAAGGAAAAGATAATAGGGCTGATGTGGTGGCCTGCTAGATAGAGCTAGAGTGAGACCCTTGGACCCTGGGGACCCAACTTTGTCCCAACTGCCCCACTACTCAAAAGATGACATAACTTTGGGCCTAGAATCTACCAATGTCCCAATGCCTCAATAGATGGTAGAAAATGACAGTTGGAATATTTATCCTCACTGAGGAGCTATGTACTCACATGGAGAAAAAGATTTATTGTTCTTCCCACATAGGAAGACCCAATCAGGCATGCACATGTCAGGATAAGAGATGCCAACTCCAAAATCACTGAACGTGTTAAAGGCTGCAAAGCCTGCCAGCTCACTAATACAGTGACCAATGAAAGATCTCTAGCAACAGACTGGAAGATGACCTAGAGACTATTGTGAAATTGACTTCACTGAAGTAAAAACCTGGATAATTTAGATATAAATATTAATTTGTGTTCATAAATAACTTTTCTAGGTTGGACTGAGGCTTTCCCCACCAAATCTGAAACTGTGTCCATAGTGGCAAAGAAGCTCTTAGAGGACATTTTGCCAAGGTATTGATTTCCCCAGATGATATGATTAAACAATGGACCAGAGTCAGGGATTGGCCAATATACTGGGGATAGATTGGAAATCACATTGTGCTTATATGTCCCAGAGTTCAAGACAAGTTAAAAGAATGAACAGAACCTTAAAAAAGACTTTGCTAAATTGACTTTAGAGACTGGTGGTGACTAAGTAACTCCCCTCCCCTTCACTCTCTACTGGTTATAAAACTCTCCTTACCAGATGTGACTCATCTCTTTTGAAATCACATTCAGGATATAACCCCCCATTATTCCTAACATACAGGTAGAAGTCATCACTGAGCTCAAGGATAACCAATTGTTGAACAATCTTGAATGTATTCAGTAGGCTCATAAACATGTTTAGTCTAAAAAAGGTTCCCATCTCGACTCATACCAGTTCCTCCCTGGAGAATGGGTCCTTATAAAGAGAACCTGTTAAGGGTCACTACAGCCTCATTGAAAAGATCCCTATATTATCATCTTGACCACACCTACTGCACTGAAGGTTAACTGGATTGTAGATGATGCAGACCAGCAGAACAAAAAAGATACATGGCTACCAAACACCCTCCTAACCTTCTCAAGCTCAAATTACAGCAATCCCAATGGGCTTCCTAACCATATGTACTGAGAGGTCCAATTCTCATCAGTCTCTCAAACTGACATCTGTTAATATCAAACTTGGACACTACTATCATCAAGTAAGAACCAATCTTAGCCCTGCTACTACCTGTTCTCATGGGATTAGGCATAGCTGGCACTGGCAAAAAGATAGCCTCCCTGGCATTACAAAACAAACAAGCAATAATGAGCTGAAACAAGCAATAGACACTCATATAGAATGACTAGAGAAAGCCATCTCCCACCTCCAAGAATATCTACAATTCCTGGCAGAGGTAGTACTACAAAACAGAAGAGGCCTAGATCTGCTGTTTATGCAGCAAAGAGGATTATGTGTAACCCTCCAAGAAGAATGCTGTTTCTATGTCAACCACTCAGCAGTAATCAGAAAATCAATATCCAAAGTTTGGGAGGAACTTGCTAAATGTAAGAGAGAGAGAACATTCCCAACGATGATTTGAATCTTGGTTTAATACAAAGGGAACTTTGATTAACTACTTTAATTTCTGCCTGCCTGGGGCCACTCCTTATCCTGTTTCTACTCTTTACTGTTGTCCCTTGCATCCTAAATAGATCAGTCCAATTCAGAGACTTGGAGCTATTCTGCTTATGGCCATTAGGAGTCACTATCATTCCCTATAAAACCTACACAATGAAGCTTAGGAGCTCCAGGAAGCTTCATAATTGGGCCTTCTAATTACCAGAGAAAGGGGAAAATGTGAAACAAGATCAACCACATCTTGGGTTCAGACTCCATCTTAGAGAACCTGACATAAGGTTAAACACTAGTTAATCACCAAGCCCAATCCTGCACCTAACACTGCTCTCCATGTCACTCCCTAACTACCATCAATCAAGAGGAAAAAAGTTACAGTTGTACCTAAAGATATTTACTTATGAAAGTTGAAAGTTTATGCTTTGGCTCTTAGAACCATCCAATCATTTTAAAGGGTAACAAATTCCTTAAAAGCCCCCTGGCCCCAATTAAATGTGTGCCAAACTGGATACCCCCTTGCTTCTTTGCTTGTCTCTATAAATGCTTGCTTGAAATTGGGCTCAGGGCTTGACCCTCCAGTCCTGCTGCATGTGTGACAATAGTGCTGTTCTAGTTCAAGCGTGAATAAAGGCTCTTATGTATGTTGGATTGAAATTTTCTCCTCAACAGGTTATGGGGTCTCCAGAAAGGGCACAACAACAGGAGAACAGAATGACAAAGAACACATAGAAAAGAGAGGTAACTTAAGACAGCAACAGATAAACAGATAGAAAGATACACACACACACACACACACACACACACACACACACACAAAGGGCAATTCTACTAAATTATTTTACAGAAACATCTTGAAGGTAAAGATAAAGTGAGACAGAGAATGAAAATGAGCATGAACATTAAAACTGATTGCCATGTTTTGATTATTTTTCTTCTCTCCAACCCTGAAACCTATAGAGAGCTAATATCCAAAATATACAAAGAACTCAAGAAGTTAGATGCTAGAGAACCAAATAATTCTTTGAACTAAACAAGGAATTCTCAACTGAGGAATATAGAAAGGCCAAGAAGCACCTAAAGAAATGTTCGCGATCCTAGTCATCACGGAGATGCAAATCAAACTGACCCTGAGATTCCACCTCACACCAGTCAGAATGGCTAAGATCAAACACTCAGGTAACAGTAGATGCTGGCAATGTTGTGGAGAAAGAGGAATAGCCTCTGTTGCCAGTGAGACTGCAAGCTGGTAAAACCACTCTGGAAATCAATCTGGAGGTCCCTCAGAAAACTGGAAATAGATCTACCTGAAGATCCAGCTATACCACTGGAATATACCCAAAAGATGCCCAATCATGCCACCAGGGCAGGTGTTTCACTATGTTTATTGTGACCTTATTTATAGCCAGAAGCTAGAAACAGCCCAGGTGTCTCACAAGGGAAGAATGGATACAGAAAATGTGGTTCATTTATGCAATGGAATACTACACAGCTATTAAGAATGAGGACATCCTGAAGTTTGCAGGAAAATGAATGGAACTAGAAAATATCATCCTGAGTGAGATAACTCAGACCCAAAATTACATACAAGGTATGTACTCACTAATAAGTGGATGTTAGCAAAAAAAATAAAATAAAATAAAGTAAAAGAAAGAAAGGAAGAAAGAAAGAAAGGAAGGAAGAAAAAACCTACACAGAATATAATTCACAAAACTCCAGAAGGTTAACAAGCTAAAAGACCCAAGTGAGGATGCCTCAATCCCACTTGGGAGGGAGAAGAAATCAGTCATGGGAGCAAAGAGTGGAAAGGACTTTGGTGTGAGAGGGGACATCTGAGGGGAAAGGGGAAACATGATAAGGTTTTAGGAGTGGGGAAACAGGACTGAAGCCCGGAGGGCCAGTGGAAAGAATGGAAACAAACAGCCTTGGAAGGTAGAATGTGGAAGCATCCTCTAAAATGTACCATAGATTTGTGAGGTGAGATATTCTCAGGAATCAAAGGGAGGGATCTTGGATGAAGAGCTTTACAGTGAGGAGGAGGAACTTATAGAATCTACTTTCAGTGGCAGGATAGGACATCAAATGGAGGGATGGGGTTGCCATCCAACAGTCAAAAGCTCTGACCCAGAATTGTTCCTGTCTGAATGAACTGCAGGGACAAAAATGAAGAAGATCATGAGAAAAAGGAGGTCCAGTGACATGCCTAAATTGAGATCCAGTTCAAGGGGATACTTGAGGCTCAGACACTGTTACTGATGATGCATTGTGCTTGCAGACAGGAACCTAACATGGCTGCCCTCTGAGAGGCCCAACAAACAGCTCAGAGTCAGATGCAGATACTAACACCCAACCAATGAACTGAAAGAACCTGGAAACAACCCAGATGTGCCTCAACAGAGGAGTGGATACAGAAATTGTGGTACATCTACATAATGGAGTACTACTCAGCTATTACA
>NW_022196912.1:63571706-63588516 GCF_008632895.1 Mastomys coucha
GTCCCCAGTGAAGGAGTTAGAGAAAGGACCAATGGAGCTGAGGGGTTTGCAGCCCCTTAGGATGAACATATGCACTAACTAGAACCTCCAGAGCTCCCAGAGTCTCAACCACCAACCAAGGACTGCACATGGAGGGGTCTGATTGTTCTGGCAGCATGTGTAGAAGATTGCAAATTCGATCATCAATAGGAGGAGAGGACCTGGACCCTGTGAAGGTTTTGTGCCCCAGTGTAGGGGAATGCCAGGACCAATAAGTGGGAGACAGTGGGATGGCAGGCATGGGGAGGAGGGAGGCAACAGGGGTTTGTTTTTGTTGTTTTTGTTTGTTTCTTTGTTTTTTGGAGGGGAAATTGGGAAAGGAGAAATTTACATTTTAATAAAGAAAATATCTAATAAAAAAAAAAAAAGAAACTTGGGACCCTGTGATTGAATTAGATAAAAGCTGGAAGAAACTGAGGAGAAGGGCAGTCCCATGGGAAGATCAATAAACTCAACTGACCTGGACCTGGAGAACTCTGACACTGAGCCCTCAACCAGGAAGCACACACCAGCTGATATGAAGCCCCTGACACAATATACAGTAGAGAACTGCCAGGACGGGCCACAAGGAGAGAAGATTCACCTAACCCTCAAGAGACTTGAGGCCCCAGGGAGTGGGGATGCTTGGTAGGGTTGGGTATGGGGACATTCTTCTCCATAGGGGGCAAGGAGGAGGAGGTATAGGATGGAGAACAGTCCTGGAGCAGACTGGGAAAGCCATGAAGTCTGAACTATAGAAATGGATTAAAAAATAAACTAATCAACAACAACAACAACAACAACAACAACAAAACAAGAAGCCCACCTTTAAGGAAACTCTAGTATATGGGATACTCTTCAAATTTCAGAGTACATAGAACATTATCTTAGAATATCTGTTATGTACCAATGATAAAATCAAAAGTAAAATTGAAAGTTCCCTTATTTACAATTTCCTTTATTGTTAAATTAGTGGTATATTGCAAAAAAGTGTTTAGAACTTATTCAAGTACTTTTTTAATATTACTCTCTTCAGTTTAGTTATTTCAGATGCATTCTTTTCATTAAATTCAAAATCCCTGTTTTTAATGTTCTGAAGAAATGCTTGGATTATTTTAAATGCCTGATCTTTCAAATAGATGATAGGATTGCAGAGTGAGACTATAGTGGTATTCATCTCTTTATCAGTTTAGTTCTTCCCCTGAAATTGCTTTTCTTGTTCTTATATTTATGTTTCTAGTTTTCATATTTAAAAGAGTAAATTTTGTAATCTCCAGAGAAATAATCAGTTTTCTTTTTAATTGATGTGCATGTGAGGCTACAAAAAATTCTCAAGATCTTAAAAAAGTATTATTTTTGGTTATTTCTCTTTAATTTTTCTTTGCCTTTTCCTCTTTTGTCTTTACAATATTTTATTTTTTTATATTTTTGTAATTATTTTTATTGATTATTTTATTTATTTACATTTCAAATATATTTCTCTTTTGCTATACTGATTTCCTCTCTATATATTTCTTTTTCCGTGTTATAAATTGGCTAGAATTTTCCCTTTAAAAAATATATTTTTTAAAAAAATAGTCATTCTGGAGTAAATTATGATTAACTGTGAAATTTATTTAAAAAACGAAATTGAGTTTCCCTTATATTAGGAGAAAGTTTATATGGCTTCAACTCAGAAAAAGTTTCTGAGTTGAAACTTAAAATAGTCTAGTTATACAGGGTAAAAACTAACTAAAAATAGGACCTGATACCTTGGGCATGGTGGAACATGTCTTTAATTACAGCTTTTCTGATCAAGAAACTGGAAGATCACAGCAAGTTTCATGATAGTGTGTCCTACATATCCAATTCTAGTCTTCCAAGGGCTATAAAGCAAGACCTTGTATCTAAATAAATAAATAACTTAAACAAGATATAAGAATAGATTCTAGTTGTGTTTATAACAAATTGTCGAATGAGTGGTCGGATACCAGGACTCAAAGGAGATCACCATTTTCTTTCCAGTGACTTTCTGAGGCGGGACTATCTGGGAGGTACAGGCCACAGAAGCTGCAGAGCAACTACGACAGGGTCCTTCATTCATCCATCTGCACCCAGGAGGGACTGTTGATTCACAGTCCTCTGCATACAGGTCTTACCATGGAAGAGCTGATCTCCCAGGTGTGCTGCAGCCAGAGACAGCAAGAACATCTAACACCAGAGATTAACAGATGGTGAAAAGCAAATGCAAGAATCTTACCAACAGAAAGCAAGACTACTTGGTTTTATCAAAAGCCAGTACTCCCACCACAGCAAGTCCTGGATAACTCAGCACACCAAAAATGCATGATTTGGATCTAAACTCATATCTCATGATGATGATAGAGGAATTTAAGAAAGACATAAACAACTCCCTTAAAGAAATACAGAAGAACATAGGTAAAGAGGTACAAGCCCTTAAGGAGAAAACACAGAAATCTGTTAAAGAATAACAGGAGAACATGAATAAACAAGTAGAAGCCCTTAAAGATGAAATACAAAAATCCCTTAAAGAATTACAGGAAATTACAACCAAGCTGCTGAAGGAGTTGAGCAAAACCATCCAGGATCTAAAAATGGAAGTAGAAACAACTAAGAATTCACAAAGAGAGACAACTCTGGAGATGGTAAACATAGGAAAGAAGTCAGAAGCCACAGATGCAAGCATCACCAACAGAATACAAGAAATAGAAGAGAGAATCTCACGTGCAGAAGATACCATAGAAAACATTGACACAACAATCAAAGAAAATGCAAAAAGTTCTTAACCCAAAACATCCAGGAAATCTAGGACACAATGAGAAGACCAAACCTAAGGATAATAGGTATAGAAGAGAGTGAAGACTTCCAACAAAATTAGGAAGAAAACTTCCCTAACCTAAAAAAAGAGATGCCCAAGAACATAGAAGAAGCCTACAAAACTCCAAATAGTTTGGAAGAGAAAAGAATTTCCTCCCATCACATAATAATCAAAATACCAAATGCACAAATCAAAGAAAGAATATTAAAAGCAGTGAGGGAAAAATGTCAAGTAATATATAAAGGCAGACCTATCAGAATTACACAAGACTTCTCACCAGAGACTATGAAAGCCAGAAGATCCTGGGCTGATATCATACAGACCCTAAGAGAACACAAATGCCAGCCAGGTTACTATACCCAGCAAAACTCTCAATTACCATAGATGGAGAAACCAAGGTATTCCATGACAAAATGAAATTTACACAATATCTTTCCACAAATCCAGGCCTACAAAAGATAATAAATGGAAAACTCCAACACAAAGAGGGAAACTACATCCTAGAAAAAAGCAAGAAAATAACCTTCCAAAAAAACTAAAAGAACAGAAGAGAATTCCAACTCTAAAAATATAAATGACAGGAAACAATTGCTTTTCCTTAATATCTATTAATATCAATGGACTGAATTCCCCAATAAAAAGACATAGACTATCAGACTACATACATAAACAGGACCCAACATTTTGTCACATACAAGAAACCCACCTCAGTGACAAAGACAGACACTACCTCAGAATAAAAGGATGGAAAACAATTTTCCAAGCAAATGGTCCCACGAATAAAAGCTGGAGTATCCATTGTAATATTGAATAAAACTGACTTTCAACCTAAAGTAATCAAAAAAGATAAGGAGGGACACTTCATACTCATCAAAGGTAAGATCTACCAAGATGAACTCTCAATTCTGAACCTCTACTCTTCAAATGCAATGGCATCTACATTCATAAAAGAAATTTTACTAAAGCTCAAAGCACACATTGCACCACACACAATAATAGTGGGAGACTTCAACACCCCACTCTCTGCAATTGACAGATCATGGAAACAGAAACTAAACAAAAACACAGTGAGCCTATCAGAAGTTACAAAACAAATGGATTTAACAGACATCTATAGAACATTTTATCCTGAAACAAAAGGATATAGCTTCTTCTCAGCACCTTGTGGTACCTTCTCCAAAACAGACCATCTAATTGGTCACAAAACCGTTCTCACAGATACAAGAAAATAGAAATCATTCCTTGCATCCTATCAGATCACCATAGACTAAGGCTGCTCCTCAATAACTACATAAGCAATTCAAAGCCCACATACATATGGAAGCTTAACAATACTCTACTCAATGATAACTTGGACAAGTAAGAAATAAAGAAATCAAAGACTTTTTAAAGTTTAATGAAAATTAAGCTACAACATACCCAAACTCATGGGACACAATGAAAGCAGTCCTAAGAGAAAAACTCATAGGTCTGAGTTCCTCCCAAAAGAAACTGGAGAGAGCATACACCAGCAATTTGACAGTACATTTGAAAACTCTAGAACAAAAAGAAGCAAATTCACCTAAGAGGAATGGACAGCTGGAAATAATCAAACTCAGGGCTGAAAACAACCAAATGGAAACAAAAATAACTATACAAAGAATCAACAAAACCAGGAGCTAGTTCTTTGAGAAAATCAACAAAATAGATAAACCCTTAGCCAGACTAACTAGAGGGCACAGAGACAGTATCCTAATTAACAAAGTCAGAAATGAAAAGGGAGAAATAGCAACAGAAACTGAGGAAATCCAAAAAATCATGAGATCCCACTACAAAAGCCTATACTCAAAAAAACTGGATAACCTGGATGAAATGGACAATTTTCTAGACAGATACCAGGTACCAAAGTTAAGTCAAGATCAGATAAGCCATCTAAAGAATCCCATATCTCCTAAAGAAATAAAAATAGTTATTAATAGTCTCCCACCCCCCCCAAAAACCCAGGGGTTAGTGCAGAGTTTTATCAGACCTTCAAAGAAGACCTAATACCAATACTCCTCAAACTATTCCACAAAATAGAAACAGAAGATACTCTACCCAATTCATTCTATAAAGCCACAATTACTCTGATAGCTAATCACATAATGACCTAAGGAAGAAAACTTCAGACCAATTTCTCTTATGAATATCTATGCAAGTGACCATACACCTGTGGTCACTTTATCTTTGACAAAGTGCCTAAAACCATCCAGTGAAAAAAGACAGCATTTTTGCCTGGTGGTGGTGGCACACGCCTTTAATCCCAGCACTTAGGAGGCAGAGGCAGAGGCAGGTGAATTTCTGAGTTTGAGGCCAGCTTGGTCTATAGAGTGAGTTCCAGGATAGACACTCTGTAAATCAGTTTGGCAGTTCTTCAGGAAATTGGACATAGTACTACCAGGGGACGCAGCTATACCACTTCTGGGCATATACCCAGACGATGCTCCAACATGTAATAAGGACACATGCTCCACTACATTCATAGCAGCTTTATTTATTATAGTCAGAAGCTGGAAACAACCCAGATTTTCCTCAACAGAGGAATGAGTACAGAACATGTGGTACATTTACAGAATGGAGTACTACTCAGCTATTAAAAACAATGAATTTATGAAATTCTTAGGGAAATGGATGGATCTGGAGGATATCATCCTGAGTGAGGTAACCCAGTCACAAAAGAACACACATGGTATGCACTCACTGATAAGTAGATATTAGCCCAAAAGCTTGGAATACCCAAGATACAATCCACAAATCACAAGAAACTCAAGAAAAAGGAAAACCAAAGTGTGGATTCTTCGATCCCTCTTAGAAGGGGAAACAAATTACCCAAGGTAGGAGTTACGGAGACAAACTGGAGCAGAGACTGAAGGAAGGACAATCCAGAGACTGCTCCACCTGGGAATCCTTCCCATATTCAATCACCAAACCCAGGCACTATTGTGGATGCCATATCATGCTTCTGATAGCCAGAACTTGCTGGCATCCACAATAGTGTCTCCTGAGAGGCTCTGATAGTGCCTGACTAATACAAAAGTAGAGGATCACATGCATCCATTGGACTGAGAACAGGGTTCCCAATGAAGGAGCTACAGAAAGGACCCAAAGATCTGAAGGGTTTGCAGCCCCTTAGGACTAACGACAATATGAACTAATACCCTCAGAGCCTCCAGGGACTAAATCAAAGAGTACACAGGGTTGGTCTCATGGCTCCAACTGCATATGTGGCAGAGGATGGCCTAGTTGGTCATCAATGGGAGGAGAGGCCCTTGGTCCTGTGAAGGTTCTATGCCCCAGTGTAGGGGAATGCCAGGGACAGTAATTAGGAGAGGGTAGGTTTGTGAGCAGGAGAATGGGGAGGGAACAGGTTTTTTTCCCCCCAGAGTGGAAACCAGGAAAGGAGATATCATTTGAAATGTAAATAAAGAAAGTATCTAATAAAAAATGTCAACATGTTTTCTGTTGTCATCCTTTCAGTGTTATTTCCTAATTAACAGAAAACCTTAGCATTTTGATGAGGTGGAAATAAAAAGAGAGGTAGCATGTGTAAAATATTCTGTGATCAGATGTATGTTTGACATATTTTCCAAAATAAAAGGTGTCTATCTAATCTTTTCATTGCAATTAGTGATATTAAAACTGTTTTTTAAGGTGTCTCCATTATATCTGTTTCTTTCCTTCTGTCTCTCTCTCTCTCTCCTTGACTGAATATATATTATTCTTTCCTATAGTGTGTCCCTATGAGTTCAGTATGATTCCTTCAGCACCTCCTTATGTTTGTCTGTGTGTCTCTGCATCTGCTTCCATCAGTTGCTAGATGAAGTATCTCTAATGATAATAAGGCTAGGTTCTGGTCTATGAATATAGGCGACTATCATTAGAAATCATGTCATTTTTTTCTACTTTATTTTTCTATCTTATGTGTGTGGACTATCTTGGATTATTTGTTCTTTTGATATGTAGCTTTCTGAGATATATTTCATATATATATTGAATATTAATCCTCTAGTGGTAGTAGAATTGATAAAAAAAAAAAAAAAGCCCTTGCCCTTTCTGTAGACCTGTACTTTGTGACAGTGTTCCTTGACTTACAGAAGCTTTTCAGTTTCATGGGGTTCCATTTATTAATTGTGAATTTTAGTGCCTGTACTATTCGCATTATGCTGGAGCAATCAATTTTCAATGATAGATGTTTTTGTGTAAAATTTAATTTTAACCCTATAGTAGAGTGTGAAAAAGAATCAATGAGTCCCATAATAGAGCTTTGAAGTAAATATTGTTTTCAGCACTGATCAATAAATACATAGTGTAAGTATTGAGAATGTATTCTGTGGTCATTTTCTGACTATTTTTAAATCAACATTTCAGTTACATAAGCTGTATGTATAAATGGCTTTTTATGAAAATATGCATTATATTATGTTTATGAGAGTTATTCCTTCATGTTTATCTATATATTAAAGGGCAGCAGACACTTGGAACTAGAATTACAGATAAATGTTGGTCATCATATGTTTACTAAGAATTGAACCCAGGTTCTCTGGAAAAACAGTCATGCTATTAATCTCTCCTGAATAAATGGCATGTTTTACACTTAGTTTTAATGGTTTTAGTGTTTTACATCAATCTCATTTTCTCTGACATGCTAGACATGTGCTCTATTACTAAGGTACAAATCCAGTCTTTTACTTTTAATTTATAAATGTTAAAGTATATACTACTACAAGTTCTCTCCTCTGATATTATCCCTGTCTGTGCCAGCTATATTATTAAAACTGCATGGTAGATTTTATGGTTGTATGGTTGCAGAGTGTTTGGTATAGGTAGATAGGCAGTACACATATTAAAGGTCCCATTGTGATCCTTTTATGGCTATCAATCATTGAGAAAGAAAAAAAAATGATTAATTTGACTAGGAATAAACACAATGTTTGAGTAAATGGCTAAAAGAACAGTTTAAATTTTTCTATATTTGTGTGTGTGCATATATATATTATAATTACATTAGACATCATGAAATGACATCATATTTTTCTCAATTTGCAATTTTGATTTCATATATTTGTGAAATTAACAAATAATTTAGAGCTTGAACCTTTCATTATTTTTATCACTTACTTATTTCATAATAACAAAATCGTGCGCTTGATTTTATTTCCCTCATCACTACTATGACCTGCTGTAATCAGGCTTACATTCTACTCAAAGTAATGTACTTTAATACAGAATAAATTTGCAAAATATGAGTTTTTCATATTGTCATGTGATTCAGCAATGCATTTTCAAGTACTGTTTTCCAAATGCTTACACATGGATCTAAGGATCTAAATATGAATAAATTAAAATTCCCTATGAAGATCATAGTTTAATACCAAGGCAAATATATTTTGTACTTATTTGTTTTTAATAATATGAAACATTTTATCTCCTAACCAATACATTCATCAAAAGGAAAACTGTCTTCATTAAATATGTCACTATTTACATAAGTTCTCATTAATGCTTTGCAAATGATAGAGAAAAATCAATGTGTGATTTGCTGTGCATTTCTATTGTGTGGGGTAATCATATAAAACAGAGGAAAACAATGAAACAAAAGCGGCCAGTATGAACAGTGCAGATGAAATCTATCTACAGTTTGATAGTGTTAGTTTCCCTGCAGTTTATCTGGTTGTACTGCAATAAATCTATAATAAGGACTGTGATAACACTAGCAAAATTTTCCATCTTGTTGCATGCCTAATTTCATCAAGACTGTTTTACAGCAGTGTACTGAAATACAGAGAAGGTCTGGTGAAGCCATTTGTCTCTGTTTCCCTTTGCAAAACACCAGCAGATTTGTTTAAGGCAAAACAAAATGCATAAAGAGTCAAATCCCTAAGCCAAATGTACAACTTAAATTTCAGAATTATTTTTGTAGTGTACTGAAACTTAGTATCTCAAGTTTTACTTGATGCTAGAAAGGAGAATTTGCCCTCAGTAAAGAAAGCTTCCTTTACCATTGTTTAAAGTCTTTCCCTGCTCCTTGGATTGCTTTCACAGATTTTATTATGAAAATACTCAGTTTATGTAAAATGGAGGCTTCTTATCAATAATAGGTAAAAAAAAGGGCCTTAATGGGCTTTTATGATATCAAATGTTAAAAGTTTTGATAGGTTTCTACTATTACATAAAATACTGAGAAAGCCAGCTAAAATATTCCTGTACAATGACTAATATCAGATAATTTCCCACAAAATTTAGCAAAGTTTAATGTCTTCTACATGTAAGTTGAAAGACAGGCAGCAGCATCCCATGCAAAGCCAACTCTCATGTCTCTTATTACTACTGAAATAGAAGTTGCATTTAACATCCTCCCAAAGTGATTGGTATACACATAAAAGAATAAAAACATGGCGTCATTGTTGAGAGATAAGTAAAAAATAAATTGCACAAGAAAAGTTGGCTCCTGTCATCTGTCCTATGGTATTTCTTAGAAATGGCCAGGCAGTTATTGTGGGGCAAGTGGAACTCTGCCACCAGACAAAAGAACTGGTAAGTTCAAGGAGGTTAAAGAACCCTGGCAGTTCTCATAATTAATAACAATACACATTTGATTCTACTCCTGTCTAGGTCCTTGTTCTAAAGCATATGACCATGACACCTCACTAATAGGACCATGACAACCAGTCATGTAGCATAGAGCCTAGAATTCTGAATACTAGAGAGGGATCTAGATTGGCCCTGAAGGTATAGTCAATAAGTTTTCCTTCCAGGACATCTTTTCCTGCAGAAAGTATTTAATTTCTGATCTATGTTACCCCAAGTAAGTTGTATGGATCCTTTTCCACCATGAATAAATAGTTTGGTCATTCAAGGACTGTCTCCTTTAAAGGATTTCAGTGAGGGTGAAGTCTTCGTCATACCAGGCAGTGTTAACGTCACCCAAAGAACCTCAGCATCTGAGTGACCAGGACTTTGAGCATAAGACTTTCAGATATATTGATTTCCTTTACTTATGAGCTTTTGAGGATCTGATTTCTCCAGTTTGTTTTCACTTTCCTGTTTATTCATGTGTTTCTTTGTGTTTCTGCTTGCATGTGTGTATGGTAGGGCTGAGAGTTAAGAAAAAGAGTGGGGAAGGAGGATTGTTTGGAGCATTATTTTAGAGTCTGTGGAAACTCTGATGTAAAATATTTGTTACAGTTTATAAAACTCATTTATATTATACTCCTTGTGGCCTTCAAATATAATCTTATGAATCACAATTTGAAGGCAGAAAGTAACAGACAACAGAGAGTATGAGTAAAATGTGAGAATGTTCTGGTTATCATAAATGGGTTACAAAACCAAACAGTATAATGAATCTGGGAGGGAGATTAACAGCAATGAGTAGTGGAAGTAGAGACTTGATAAGTATGAAAGGGATTTCAAAAAGTGTGTTTGTAGGGAATAATTTGAATACATTGTAAGCATCTATAGTAATATCAGATAAAAATAATAAAACCAAAGAAAAATCGTAACAGTGCAGATGCATGTGAATGCTAAGAAATCTCAGAATTTTCTGCATCTATACCTGCAATGAACTTCTGGATAAATCAGTGTATCTTCATGACAGACAATACCAGAAATCACTAATTCATCTTTTAACTATGTTTGACTGTATGTTTGGGCTACTAGTCCTTACAAATTAGTACATAACTCCTTATACAATTTATATGACCTATTGAACAAAATACATTAAGAAATACTTCAATTATATATAATTATGTATATAAATATACTACTATAAGGATAAATACAGAAGACAAAGATAAAATAATAATCATATAAATGTTTACGTATTGTCTCTTATTCTCTGGTACGAAAATATATACCACTTACTTATATTGATATTTATATTGATTTCTTACTAGAAATGTCAATTTATTCTTCTACCAGTGACAGCTAAGCAATTTTCTTTACTGACATGATCACCAGCATTTGCCATTGTATTTCTTAATTTTAGTAATTCTCACTAGGGTATGAAGGAGTTTCAAAGTTAACTGGTATTTTTCTGAAATCTAAGGATGTTCAGCACTTTATTAAATATTTGATTCTCTTCTTATGAGAGAAGTGTCTGTACATTAATCCTCTTACTGACTGAAAGTTTTAGATTTTCAGTATATTTATCTATTATTTAGTTAGTTATTTTTCAGTTCTTTATATGTTCTATAATGTCCTGAAATAAGTCTGATAGTTCCTGGAAAAATTAAATTAGAACTCCCATGTGGCTTAGCTATACCATTCTTGGGCATATAATCAAAAGTCTTTATTTACATCCTACCACAGAGATGCATGAACATCCATGTTTATTGTTTCAAGGAAACAGAACCAGCCTAGAGCAAGGTGTCACTTGACAGAAGAGTAGATAATTAAAATGTGTCATACATGGGATTTTACCTAGTTGTTAAGAAGAGTGCAACTATGAACTTGCTGGCAAATGGATGGAATGGGAAAGAATTTGTTAAATAAAGTAACCCATTTCTTAGACAGACAACAATTGCCTGTTTTCATGTATGGATAGATCCTAACTTTTAATGACTGTAAATATGTAAAGAAATATTTGTGAGAGTAGGTATAGATGCTTAAAATAGATAGGAGACCAGGAGAGGATAGCAAGCAATGTTGAAGACAAAAATCTGACAAAAAGTCTTATGTGACATGAGAGTGAAAAGATGGCACTTGGAGTTGAAGGAAATAATGGGGGGGAATATGGAAAAAGAATGTCACACAGAACAAAAAAACTATTGATTGAAAACTTCTGTAATCTGATTGTAACCTGATACTTTGTAAACTAATAAATGATGTAATGGATAGGATGTATAAAACAATATACAAAACTTTTTCTAATCTATAAATAGGACAAGTGTTCGTACCATGAAATATCACACTTTGTCCTTTAAAACAGATTACAGTTAACATCACATTCTTTTAAAGAATAAAACAGAAACTAGTACCGTATGTTTCTATTTTACTGGTAGCTATTGAAAATATTATGCTTTTGCATACAAATTTGGCTATATATAACTAAACAAAACATTTTTTTTTCTTTTAGTCAAGAAATTCCATTTCTGGGAGTTGGGTCCCAAGGACATTAAAAAGTTATGTTCTAAACTTGTTTTATGACATCACCATCTTTTTTAAAAATTATTTTTACACTCCACATTTTATTCCCCCATCCACCCTCCTCCTGCTCGACATCCCATTTCTCCTCCCCACACCCCTGTCTCCACGTGGATGTCCCCACCCTCCATGCCACATGACCTCTAAATTTCTTGGGGCATCTAGTCTCTTGAGGGTTAAGTGCATCATCTCTGATTAAACACAGACCCATCAGTCCTCTGCTGTATGTGCGTTGGGGGCCTCATATAGCTGGTGTATGCTGCCTGTTTGGTGGTCTGGAGTTTGAGAGATCTCTGGCTTCCAGATTAATTGATACTGCTGGTCCTCCTACAGAGTCACCCTCCTCTTCAGCTTCTTTCAGTCGTTCCCTAATTCAACCACAGGGTTCAGCTGCTTCTGTCCATTGATTGGGTGCAACTATCTGCCTCTGACTCTTTCAACTGCTTGTTGGGTCTTCTAGAGTACGGTCATGCTAGATCCATTTTGTAAGCACTCCATAGCCTCAGTAATAGTATCAGACCTTGGGACCTCCCCTTGAGCTGGTTCCCTCTTTGGTCCTGTCTCTGGACCTTCTTTTCCTCAGGCTGCTCTCCATTTCCATCCTTGTAATTCATTCAGACAGGAACAATTATAGGTCAGAGTTGTGACTTTGGGATGCCACTCCTCCCTCATTTGATGCCATGTCTTCCTGCTGAAGATGGGCTCTGTAAGTTCCCTATCCCTACTGTTGGGCATTTCATCTAAGGTCTCTCCCTTTGATTCCTGAGAGTCCCTCACCTCCCAGGTCTCTGGTGCATTCTGGAGGGTCCCCCTCCCCAAAGTCCTATTTCCTAGAGTTGTCTATTTCCATTCTTCCTGTTGGTCCTCAGGGCTTCTGTCCTTTGCCCTCATCCAATAGCACATCAGGCTACCCTCTTCCCCACTCCACACTCCTGTCCATATTCCCTCCAAATTTCCTCCCTCCCTCCCTCCCTCCCTCCCCACTTGTGATTGCTTTCTTCTCTCTCTCAAGTGGAACCGAGGCATCCTCACTTGGGAACTTCAGCTTGTTGGCCTTTTTGAGTTCTGTGGACTCTAACTTGGGTGTTCTGTAGTTTTTATTTCTAATATCCACTTATTAGTGAGTATATACCAAGCATGTCCTCTTGAGTCTAAACTACCTCACTCAGACTGATGTTTTCTAGTTCCATCCATTTGCCTGCAAAACTCAGGATGTCATCATTCTTAATAGTTGAGTAGTATTCCATTGTGTAAATGAACAACATTTTCTGTATCCAGTCTTCTTTTGTGGGACATCTAGGTTGTTTTCAGCTTCTGGCTATCACAAATAAGGTCACTATGAACATAGTGTAACATGTGCCCTGAAGTGTATGGTGGGGCATCTTTTGGGTATATTCCCAAAAGTGGTATAGCTGTGTCTTTAGGTAGATATATTTTCAATTTTCTGACGAACCTCCAGATTGATTTCCAGAGTAGTTGTACTAGTTTGCAATCCCACCTGCAATGGAGGAGTGTTCCTTTTTCTCCACATCCTCTCCAACATGTGTTCTCACCTGAGATTTTGACCTTAGCCATCCTGATTGCTGTAAGGTAGAATCTCAGGGTCGTTTTGATTTGCATTTCTCTAATCATTAAGGACTTTGAACATTTCTTTAGGTGCTTCTCAATCATTCAAGATTCCTCAGTTGCGAATTTTCAATTTAGTTCTATACCCCATTTTTGGATTGGGTTTTTTGGTTTTGGGTGATTAACTTCTTTAGTTCTTTATATATTATGGAAATGCTTCCTTTATCGGATGTGGGGTTAGTGAAGTTTTTTTCTCAATCTGGAGGTTGCCAATTTGTCTTAATGACTATGTCCTTTGCCTTATAGAAGCTTTCCAGTTTTACATGGTCCCATTTTTCAATTCTTGAGTTTAGAACATGTACCATTGGACTTCTGTTTAGAAAACTTCCCCTGTACCAATGAATTCAAGGTCTTTCCCACTTTCTCTTCTATTAGATTTCTATTTGTTTGGGAATTTTAGTTTTGTGTGTATATATGGAACATATATAATGGAAAATCTTCAAATATTTCAATATCTACACTATAGATGTTACAGCGATTGCTAGTTTCTGACAATTAGTAAAATTAGCACATTTGGTATATTTTTAATAAATTCATAGAAAATCTTGTTCTCTGTAAATGACTTTTATAGGAATTTATTCAGCTATTTCTAAACATTAAATATGCCTCTATTTTCTCAGTCAATAAACGGCAGAAAGAAAGATGTCATGATGAAACTGTTCAAGGTACAATCATGTTTAGAAGTTACCTAGCCTAAATATAGCTATCTCCTAAGAGGCTCTGACAGTACCTGACTAACACAGATGTAGAGGCTCACAGCCATTCATCGATCTGAGTACAGGGTCCCCAGTGAAGGAATTAGAGAAAGGACCAATGGAGCTGAGGGGTTTGCAGCCCCTTAGGAGGAACAACAATATGAACTAAATAGCACCCTCGGAGCTCCCAGGGTCTCAACCACCAACCAAGAACTGCACATGGAGGGGTCTGATTGTTCAGGCAGCATGTGTATGGTAGAGGATTGCAAAGTCAATCATCAATAGGAGGAGAGGACCTCGGCCCTTTTAAGGTTCTGAGCCCCGGTGTCGGGGAATGCCAGGGCCAGAAAGTGGGAGAGGGCGGGGTGGCAGGCATGGGGAAGGGGGAGGCAACAGGGGTTTGGTTTTGTTGTTTTTGTTTGTTTCTTTGTTTTTTGGAGGGGAAACTGGGAATGGAGAAATTCGCATGTAAATAAAGAAAATATCTAAAATAAAAAAAAAGTTACCTCACATAATTATTGCTATATATAATATCTTACTGATTCTGTCAAAGACCAAACTCTCCATTTCAAGTATTCTTTGTATTTGTCTATGTTTCTTTGCATTTTATTAATTTCAGTTCTGAGTTTAATTATTTCTCACCTTCTACTATTTTGGGAGTTATTTCTTCTTCTTTTTCTAGAACTTGCATGTGTGCCACTAAGTTACTACCATGAAATTTCTTGGGAATATATAATGTAAGTGCCTAAGTCTACGAACTCTTAAAATAGCCTTCAGTGTATCACATAGGTTTTAGTATGCTATGTTTTCATTTTTAATTTATTTCTAAAATGTTTTAATTTAATTTTTGATTTATTGTTAACCCCATTATTCTTTTGGCAGTGAGTTTGTTTTGTTTTCATGATTTGGTATTCTTTCTTTTGATTCTTTTTTTGATGTTGAGCTTTCACCTACTGTGGTCAGATTATGCTGTGAAAATAAGAAGAAAATTCACAAGAAATACCCAGTATTTCTGTAATTTAAAAAATAATATATTTGAAAGTAGAATAATACTACATTTTGTAAAAAAGATATTTTTGAACTTGGGAAATGTTGTGTACTGTGCAAGCATGTTCATTTAAAGAAGGGATCAAGGAAAGGACAAACTGCAAAAAATTTGGTAGTTGGTACTTGAAGATTTTTGTTTCTCTCTATCCTGCTGTATACTATATGCATTTCACTGAATATTACCGTAGTATGTTTATTGAACATACTTTAAAAAAGAGTACTGATTTCATGATATGTGGTCTCTTGTTAAAAAACAAGAACACCAAAACCACAAAATTAAAAAAACTGGGAAAGGAGATATTGTATGACAAGTAAATAAAGAAAATATCTAATAAAAAATAAAAATAAAAAAATAGAACATCTGAAAGAAAAAAAGGTTCTAGAACTTGATATAGTAAGTTTTTCATAATTCATGTACATTTAAATTTATTATTACATAATTATAGGTAATATTCTTACATTATTAATTTCTTTTTGTTGTTTGTTTTTCAAGAAATGTTTTTTCTTTTTTTCTTTTTCTTTCTTTTTTTTTCTTAGATATTTTCTTTATTTACATGTCATATGATTTCTCCTTTTCCAGTTTCCCCTCCAAAAAAAAAAACCCCAAAAACAAAAAACAAGAAGAACAAACTCCTGTTGCCTCCCCGTCTCCTGCTTGCCACCCTGCCCTCTCCCACTTATTGGCCCTGGCATTCCCCTACACTGGGACACAGAACCTTCACAGGGCCAAGGGCCTCTCCTCCCATTGATGATCAACTTTGCAATCCTCTACTATACACATGCTGCCAGAGCAATCAGTCCCACCATGTGCAGTCCTTGGTTGGTGGTTGAGTACCTGGGAGCTCGGAGGGTACTAGTTAGTTCATATTGTTGTTCATCCTAATGGGCTGCAAACCCCTCAGCTCCTTTTATCCTTTCTCTAACTCCTTTATTGGGGACCCTGTACTCAGTTCAATGGATGGCTGTGAGCCTCTACATCTGTATTAGTCAGGTACTGTCGGAGCCTCTCGGGAAATAGCTATATCAGATGGCTTGTCCTTCCTTCAGTCTCTGCTCCATAGTTAGTCTCTGCAACTCCTTCCATGGGTATTTTCTTACCCCTTTTAAGAAGGAATGAAATGTCCACATTTTTGTCTTCCTTCTTCTTGAGTTTCTTGTGGTTTGTGGGTTGTTCTTCCAGTATTCTGAACTTCTGGGCTAATAATACCCACTTATCAGAGAGTACATACCATGAGTGTTCTTTTGTGACTGGGTTACCTCACTCAGGATGATATTCTCCAGATCCATCCATTACCCCAAGAATTTCATAAATTCATTGTTTTTAATAGCTAAGTAGTACTCAATTGTGTTGATATACCACAATTTCTGTATCCATTCCTGTGGTCTCCCTCCCCTAAGCCTAGACATTAACACAGCGTTGTGGAAGCAGCTACATTCAGTAGCT
>NW_022196912.1:63589772-63603017 GCF_008632895.1 Mastomys coucha
ACTTCTTGAGTTCTTTGTATACCTTGGATATTAGCCCTCTATCAGATATAGGATTGGTGAAGATCTTTTCCCACTATGTTGGTCGCTGTTTTGTCCTATTGACAGTGTCTTTTGCATTACAAAAGCTTTGCAACTTTATGAGGTCCCATTTGTCAATTCTTGATCTTAGAGCTTAAGTTATTGGCGTCCTCTTCAGGAAATTTTCCCCTGTGCCTATGTGCTCAAGGCTCTTCCCCACTTTCTTTTCTATTAGTTTCAGTGTATCTGGTTTTATGTGGAGGTCCCTGATCTGCTTGGACTTGAGCTTTGTACAAGGAGGTAGGAATGGATTGATTTGCATTCTTCTACATGTTAACTGCCAATTGAGCCAGCACCATTTGTTGAAAAAGCTGCAATTTTTCCCCTGCGTACTTTTACCTCCTTTGTCAAAGATCAAGTTACCACAGGTGTGTGGGTTCATTTCTAGGTCTTCACTTCTGTTCTATTGATCTACCTGCCTGACATTGGACCAATACCATGCAGTTTTTATCACAATTGCTCTGTAGTACAGCTTATGGTCCAGGATGGTGATTCCACCAGAGGTTCCTTTATTGTTGATAATAGTTTTGGCTCTTCTGGGATTTTTATTGTTCCAAGAGAATTTGCAAATTGCTCTTTCTAAGTCTGTGAAGAATTGAGTTAGAATTTTGATGGGGATTGCATTGAATCTCTAGATTTCTTTTGGCAAGATGGCCATTTTTACTATATTAATCCTGCCAATCCACGGGCATGGAAGATCTTTCCATCTTCTGAGATCTTCTTCAATTTTCTTCTTCAGAGATGTGAAGTTCTTGTCAAACAGATCTTTTACTTGCTTAGTTAGAGTTACACCAAAGTATTTAATATTATTTGTAACTATTGTGAAGGGTGTTGTTTCTTTAATTTCTTTCTCTGTTTATCCTTTGTATAAAGGAAAGCCTCTGATTTGCTTGAGTTAATTTTATATCAAGCTACTGTGCTGAAGTTGTTTATCAGGTTTAGGAGTTCTCTGGTGGAATTTTTGGGGTCACTTAAGTATACAATCATATCATCAGCAAATAGTGATAATTTGACTTCTTCCTTTCCAATTTGTATCCCTTTGATCTCCTTTTGTTGTCTAATTGCTCTGGCTAGGATTTCAAGTACAATATTGAATAGCTAGGGAGAGAGTGAACAGCCTTGTCTAGTTTCTGATTTTAGTGGGGTTGCTTCAAGTTTCTCTCCATTTAGTTTGAAGTTGGGTACTGGCTTGCTGTATATTTATTATGTTTAAGTATGGGCCTTGAATTCCTGATCTTTCAAAGACTTATCATGAAGGGATTTTGGATTTTGTCAAATGCTTTCTCAGCATCTAATGAGATGATCATATGGTGTTTTTCTTTGAGTTTGTTTATATAGTGAATTCTGTGATTGATTTCCACATATTGAACCATCCCTTCATCCCTGGGATGAAGCCTACTTGATTATGGTGGATGATCGTTTTGATGTGTTGTCGGATCAGGTTTGCAAAAATTTTATTGAGAATTTTTGCATTGATATTCATAAGGGAAATTGGTCTGAAGTTTTCTTTCTTTGTTAGGTCTTTGTGTGGTTTAGGTATAAGAGGAATTGGGGCTTCATAGAATGAATTGGGTAGAATACCTCTGTTTCTACTTTGTGGAATAGTTTAAGGAGTATTAGGTATTGAAATCAATTGAATCAATTAGATATTGGTATTAGGTCTTCTTTGAAGGTGTGATAAAACTATGCACTAAACCCATCTGGTCCTGGGCTTTTTTTGGTTGGTAGACTATTAATGACTGTTTCTATTTCATTAGCAGATACGGGACTGTTTAGATAGTTGATCTGATCTTGATTTAACTTTGGTACCTGGTATCTGTCTAGAAAGTTGTCCATTTCATCCAGGTTTTCCAGTTTTGTTGAGTATAGGCTTTTGTAGTAGGATCTCTTGAATTTTTAAATTTCCTCAGTGTCTGTTGTTATGTCTCTCTTTTCATTTCTGATCTTGTTAATTAGGATACTGTCTCTGTGCCCTCTAATTAGTCTGGCTAAGGGTTTATCTATTTGGTTGATTTTCTCAAAGAACCACCTCCTAGTTTGGTTGATTCTTTGTATAGTTCTTTTAGTTTCCATTTGGTTAATTTCAGTTCTGAGTTTGAATATTTCCTGCCTTTTACTCCTCTTCGGTGAGATTTCTTCTTTTTGTTCTAGAGCTTTCTGGTATGTTGTCAAATTGCTGGTGTATGTGCTCTCCATTTTCCTTTTGGAGGCTCTCAGAGCTATTAGTTTTCCTCTTAGGACTGCTTTCAATATGTCCCACATGTTTGGGTATGTTGTGGCTTCATTTTCATTAAATTCTAGAAAGTACTTAATATCTTTCTTTATTTCTTCATTGACCAAGTTATCATTGAGTAGAGTGTTGTTGAGCTTCCATGTGTAAGTGGGCATTCTATTGTTTATGCTGTTATTGAGGAGCAGCCTTAGTCCATGATGATCTGATAAGATACAAGGAATTATTTCAATCTTCTTGTATCTGTTGAGGCCTAATTTGTGATCTATTATATGGTCAACTTGAGAGAAGGTACCATGAGGTATATCCTTTTGTTTTAGGATTAAAAAGTTCTATAGATATCTGTTAAATCCATCTGTTTCATAACTTCTTTTAGCCTCACTGTGTCTTTGTTTAGTTTCTGTTTCCATGATCCGTCCATTGCAGAGAGTGGGGTGTTGAAATCTCACACTATTATTGTGTGTGGTGTAATATGTGCTTTGAGCTTTAGTATAGTTTCTTTTATGAATGTAGATGCCCTTTGATTTGGAGCATATAGGTTCAGAATTGAGAATTCATCTTGGTAGATCATACCTTTGATTAATATGAAGTGTCCCTCCTTATCTTTTTTGATCACTTTAGGGTAAAGTCGATTTTATTCAATATTAGAATGACTACTTCAACTTTTTTCTTGGGAACATTTATTTGGAGAATTGTTTTCTACCCTTTTATTCTGAGGTAGTGTCTGTCTTTGTAACTGAGGTGGGTTTCCTGTATACAACAAAATGTTGGGTCCTGTTTACGTACCCAATCTGATAGTCTATGTCTTTTATTGGGGAATTGAGTCCTTTAACATTAATAGATATTAAGGAAAAGTAATTGTTGCTTCCTGTTATTTCTGTTGTTAGAGCTGGAATCCCATTCATGTGACTATCTTCTTTTAGTTTTGTTGGAAGATTACATTTTTGCTTTTTCAGAGATGTAGTTTCCCTCCATGTGTTGGAGTTTTCCATTTACTACCCTTTGAAGGGCTGGATTTGTGGAAATATATTGTGTGAATTTGGTTTTGTCATGGAATACTGTTTTCTCCATCTATGGTCATTGCGACTTTTGGTGGATATAGTAGTCTGGGCTGGCATTTGTGTTCTCTTAGGGTCTGTATGATGTTTGACCTAGATCTTCTAGCTTTCATAGTCTCTGGTGAGAAGTCTGGTATAATTCTGATAGGCCTTCCTTTATATGTTAGTTGACCTTTTTCCCTTACTGCCTTTAGATTCTTTCTTTGTTTTGTGTATTTGGTGTTTTGACTATTATGTGGCAGGAGGAATTTCTTTTCTGGCCCAGTCTATTTGGAGTTCTATAGGCTTCTTGTATGTTCATGAGCATCTTTTTCTTTAGGTTAGGAAGTTTTCTTCTATAATTTTGTTGAAGATATTTACTGGCCCTTTAAGTTGGAAGTCTTCACTCTCTTCTATACCTATTATCCTTAGATTTGGTCTTCTCATTGTGTCCTGGATTTTCTGGATTTTGGGGGGAGGTTAGGAACTTTATGCATTTTGCATTTTCTTTAACTGTTGTGTCAATGTTTTCTATGGTATCTTCTGCCCCTGAGATTCTCTCTTCTATTTCTTGTATTCTGTTGGTGATGCTTGCATCTATGTTTTTTGACTTCTTTCCTAAGATTTCTAACTCCAGAGTTGTCTCTCTTTGTGATTTCTTAGTTGTTTCTACTTCATTTTTAGGTTCTGGATGGTTTTGTTCAATTCCTTCACCTGTTTATTTGTTCTTTCCTGTTAATTCCTTAAAGGATTTTTGTGTTTCCTTTTTAACGACTTCTACTTGTTTACTTGTGATCTCCTGTAATCTTTATGGGATTTTTTTTGTTTCCTCTTTAAGGGCTTGCACCTCTTTACTTATGTTCTCCTGTATTTCTTTAAGGGAGTTATTCATGCCCTACTTAAATTCCTCTAGCACCATCGTCAGATATAATTTTAGATCCAAATCTTGTTTTTCTGGTGTTTTGGGATATCCAAGACTTGCTATGGTGGGAGTACTAGGTTCTGATGAAGCCATGTAGTCTTGGTTTCTATTGGTAGGATTCTAGCATTTATTATTATTATTTTCATTATGTATCTATTTGTGATTATAATCTTTTTGTTTCATAAAAAGTTATTGTTAAAATAAGGTATAACTTTATTATTTGCTGTTTTTAAGTATACCTTTACATACAAATATGCTGGGCTGCGTGGTCTACCAATGCTGTGGCTCCGGGCACTGGGCACATGGCATGGGGCACCACCGGGCAGTGGGGGGAAATAAAGGGGTAGGAAGGAAAACCCCCAACCCTGGGCCGGCCAGGAGTGGGTATCTCTCTGCATGCTCTACTCTACCAGGTGGGTGTCTAGCTGTGTGAAACCAAGGGATCCCAATCTGTAGGGAGCTGAGGGAGACAGCTGCAGGGTGTTCCTGGGCCTCATGGAGGCCAAGGACACAAGTTCTAGCCCCTGAGCACTGCAGGTGACACTGGATACAATGAAGGAGCCAAAAACAAATTGTGGGGCCCCAGAGCAGCTCAGTCCATCCTTGGGCTGAAAGGAGAAAGAGGGCAGGTAAGGGGAAGCAGTGGTGCCTGGTTGTTCCTGCAAGAGCTGGGGTGGGGTGCAGGAAGGGGTGTTCCAAAAGTAGACTCCAGTCTCACAGCTGCAAATGCTGGGCCAATAGGTTGAGTCTAGATAAAGGAGGCAATCCATGGTTTTAAGGTGTATTATTGTAGAAAAGATATATATAGAGAAAAGGTAGAAAAGTAGAGGCCAGTCATGGCCATGTGGAGAGAGGGGGAAGGGAGAGTTAAGACAAGAGTAAGAGGTTAAGAGAGAAAGAGAAGGGAGAGAGAAGAAGGGGGAGGGGGCAAATAACCCCTTATATGGTGGGCTGGGCTATCTGGCTGTGGGATGGGGCATACCTGGCTGTGGTCAGTTGACAGGAAATGGAGTCCAGCCAGAATGCTGGAAGCTTGGGGTTATTGTCTATGCGATAGATAGCACAGGATAATGGAGTTGGAGGACTTGTGGAGTCAGCCATCTATGTCTGGGAAGCATGGTTTTACTGTTCTGTCCCTTGTAGAATTCTCTACTGGGAAGTAAGCCTCACTCAACCAAGAACACAGACTGCATTTCACAGCCCAAGACAAATATATCCCCAATTATTTGCAAATGAATTTATATCATTTATAAAATTTGTCCTCTCTTTAAGAGGAAAGAATGATAGAGAAAACAAAAGAGACTAAGATGAGGTGTGTGTAACTCTACTTCAATGAGACTAAAAAGTCCCAGCTCTCATATTTTTTAAAAAAAAAACTTATATGGCCCCCCTCCTCTGCCACTACTTGTCCCTTACCACCTGTGACAAGTAGAAGAGCTGCCCCTGAGAGCATGAGAGCAGGAGAGTTGTCCCTGCTGTTTACCAACATAATAGTGCTGGCCTTGATGGTGTAGATACAAATAATCAGGCCCATGGATGTAAGAGCTAGCTCTGCCCCTTGCCAGTTTGCAGCACTGAGTAAGCTAGCTTGGGCAGTGCTGGAGAGCTTGCTCTGGTAGTGTGAGGGTGAGAGTGCTACTGTGTTGACCATATCAGATACCACCCAGGTCCAGCTCCAGGCCTTTGAGTTGGCCCACCAAAAATCTACCCTATCATGGAACTGCTAGAGAGAATGAAGGGGGTCATCCTACAGATTCAAAACTATAAGATCTCCATAACACAGGACAAAAAAATCAGGATATCTGAAGAGAGTCCAACTAAGTAGAGCAGAAGTATAGCACAAGACAGAGACCTTAATCCAGACTCATTGCAAAGAAAATTGGAAAGTAAAGAAGTGTGGTGTACTGTGGGGTATACTGTGACACATACTACATCTTCCACAATGAAAGTACAAGGAATGGGGGGATGAGTAGGATTAGGGTGTATGATATAAGATTCACAGAGTCAATAGGAAGTTAAATAAAAAACCCTATATGTACTTGTTTGAATGTCTCTGTGGCATCCAAATAAAAAAGTTAAATGATGTAAAGCCAACCAACTCAGGAAAGAATTCTGCAACCAACTAAGGTAGATTATTTAAAAGTGGGTCTAGTATTTTAGGGATGCTGAGGTACTCAGAGAAATTTGTGGCTTCCCATGAGGGAAGATGGGTAAAGTTAGCATTACACAAACAAGTTTAACACAGCTGTTGGTATGGGCAGTATGAGCAGATGATGCTTTTTTGTGTTGGTAGATATTAAATTAGACTGATACGTAGAATTTTTTGAAAAAGGCACAAAAAAACTGATAATGAACCAACGATTTCCAAGTAGTATTTCTTTTCAATAATGATTTATATGAGTTAATATTAATTGTGTAAACCTTAACATCATTTATTTGGGACTTTTAATGAAAACTGAATTTTGTATAGAAAGGGAAAACAAAGATACAGACTTAAAATAATTACTATTATATATGGATGATTTTTCTTATAAGTAAAGAAGAAAATGATCTAGCACCAATTTTTACAGGTTGAATCAGTAAATTAAAAGTTCTGAAAGATTAAGTTTAAAGTTTTTGGAACATGCAGAATGCTTTCAGATTACAGGAACTAGGCTAATCATGTTTATCATGGGTTTCAATTGGAATAAGTAGAGTAAAGTCAAGAGTGGGAAAGGGAGTGTTTGAAATGTAGGCCAGGGAGGACATTTGGAGAAAATTGTAAGGTATGCCAGAAGAAGAAAGTGGAAAGAAGAGAGGAAAGAAGAGATGGATAAAAGAGTATCATAGAGAAATTTAACCTAGCAACAAGGCTATTCTCATCATATCCAAAGACCTTCTAAGTCTGTGTAATCTGGCTGAAATGCAGACATAACACACAGCTTTAATCCTTCTTCTGGAATACAGACATGCCCTTAATACACACATTTATTCCCAAACAGTCACATCTATTTGTGGGACAGACAGAGTGATGAATCACAGAACGATTTGATAAGAGAGGATACACCTAACTCTCAAAGAGCAGCACGGGAAAGAGAAGCTATTTCAGAGGACTGCAGGGAGAGTGTTGGGAGTCAGGTAGGAGTCAGTTTCAGCCCATAGAGTTCATTTGAGTGGAATTCAGTTCAGTGTGGCTCAGTAGAGTTCCCCACTGAATTCAGTTCAAGTCAGTCCAATCTGTTGAGTGAAACCTCTCAGTCTACTGAAAGCTCAGCATGTTCATAGTATAGATTTGAACAGAGAGATGGGGTAACTATATCCAACTGACGAGTAAGTGGAGTTATTACAAACAAATAACTAAGGAGTCAATGTTCATGGTATATATCTAGATAAAGGAGACAAACTTAGCTTATCTAAGTAGGAACAGTCTCTGCATCAGGCTACAAATAACTCAGTGATGAACATTATGGTGGACAGTTTCTGCTCACACTGTGAAGCTCCACCCATGAAACCTGGAAGAAGGCTTTCTTAGTTCCTTCTCTGAACCTCAGCAGAGCTTTGCCTTCATGGGCCTGAGGCGTTGGGGTCCTGGAATTTGCTGTGCTCATGTAAACATCACATATTTAGTCAGGACTGTGCTCACTCAGGATTTCCTTCACTCCTGACACTGAAGGAAATGATTTTATCAATCAGTCTTCTAGAACTACTCTCACTATTTGAAATATATAACTAAAAATATGCTTGTGATAGACCTATTTGGCTGATATTATAATGTGAAGAGAATAAGAAATTGTTATGAAATTACTTTCATTAACTAGACATTTGAATTATATGTGCTAAAATGTCTAGGAGTCAAAACAATAACATTACATATACTAAAGCTAAAGGTGTGTGAGTAGGTATATAAGGGGGGAAAAAGTAGTGTTGTGGGGGAACTCATACTTTGAACAAAAAGAAAATGTGGGAGAATATCAGACACACCTGGAGCTGCATCTCATGGAGTTTCATAGAATGGGTTTTCAGTCTTGTCATGAGAATTCACAAAGAGCTGACGGTGGGTCTGATCTCATTTATATGAAACTCTGAACTACTGTTCCACAAAGACACAGAAAGGGATCAACCAAAGAGCAGCAGAGGAGCCATGCTGGCATTGAATGAATACACTAACTGCTTTTTTACAGTGTTCTTCAATGTGTTCCTTCGATCATGCTGAGACCTGCATAAAAATGAAATGTCATACTCCACTACTCTTCCAGCCAGCGGTACAGTTTATTTTCTTGTCTTCTGATGGAGTTCACAAATTTAATAACTGCCTTTTATCCTGGTCTCTATACTCCCTTTCAGCGTCCTATTCAGTCTTCTCTCTCTGCAGGCTTTCAGGAAATGTCTCATTTTAGATTTTCTATAAAGAACATAATAGATGGGAAAAGCAAAAGAGGGAAGGATATTATCTGTCATGTAGAAATGGGCACAGGGCAATCAGACCATTTTAATAGAGGCTGAGAGGAAAAAATAAAGACTTTGTGTTATTGTCATATTTACTATGTTCTGGGTGAGGCAATTTAGGAGAAGATAAATTGACTAGCTTCTGTTGCAAACTGTATTATGATTTTTCTGTCTATTGTCCATTAAAATAATTTATCTTTAATAAAATACAGGTTATCATCAGGGATATCTTGACAATAGGGGACTGATTTTGCAGTTAATTAATAAATGCAGTGATGAATGTGAGTATTTCTACATGGTGCATGCAGCTGTCATTAATAATGGCTCATAGGTTTCAACAGCAGAGCCATTGATGGTGTGCATTATTGTTCGGATATTTTGGAAGTTGGAAAATAATAAAATAAAAGCAGGCAATATTTCTTAAGAAATATTATCTGCTCGTAATACCAATAATCATTCATTTTACATTCTCATAAAAGTTTGAATAAGCAACATACCATGTTTCCCTCTAAAGCTTTTAAACATTCAGGCAAACACTGTCAGCAAACTGCAAGAGTGAGTTGATAACTAGACATCTTTTTTCCACCCTGTACTTTATACCCTTACCTCTTTGATTAAAATCACAGCATGTGAGGATGAGTCACTGTTAATCCTAGGGAAATGGTTTCTAACATTAAATTAGTTAAATGCTAATTGCAGTGCTTTGCCTACAAAGAATCACCCAGAACTTTTAACTAGATGTTGTTTAATGGTCTTCTGAAATACCAAGTGACTCTCTGTGCTTCCAGAGTTCTCACATCCCGATAGGAAAATATCCAATTATATAGGCTATAAGGAGCACTAGGTTGATACCTGTTGAAATTAATTTGGACCACAAGCTTTTCTTACTTTATAGCAGTGGAATGCAGGGGAATACCACTATCCTCTGGCTTTATAAAAATATGAATACCAGACACACTAGTTATAACATTCCAGTCTTCTGAATTCCATCTGAAGGTATTTCACCAACTTCATTGTCATTTTCCAGTGCTGAAGACAGAGCCACATGAGAATTCTGGGAGTTGCCTCACCATTCAATCACTAAATAAACCTTGAGAGTTTATTAAATGTTCCAGGTTAGAATATTAAAAAGTTGTTCCTACACATGGAGGTAGAGACAGATTAACTTAAGGTGCCAAGGAGTTGAATCTTTTCTTGCACTCTACCTCTATAGAAATTCGGTTACAGTACACGCACTTGCATCTTTGACTGTCACATGACATGTGGCTCTCCTAAAGTTTACAAAGAACAGTTTTAGTGTCTATTTACTACTGTTCTAAATTACTGGGTATAACAATAACATGGTAGGTCTTCTTGTGCTACTTTCATACATGTTGATAAGCAGCTTTGATGTTTTTATCTCCTTGTCCTGTGACTCACTCCTATCCCGAATTCCTGCTGATCCCTTTCAGATTCCATAATTCCTCCTAGCACTTTTGAGTTTCTCTTCTTTTTCTAAGACTCTGCATATGAGAGAATATTATGTTTCTTATCTTTGATGTTATCATTATGATCTCAGTTCAAACTTTGTGGGGTTTTATTATTATTATTTTAGTTTATATTTTTTCTTCTCATCTTTCTCATGTGTCAGAACAATTTTTTTTCTCTTCTGAAAACAACTTTTGTCTCACTATTTTTTATTTTCCTTTTAACTTGTTACTGCAAGTCCTACTTAGTTATTTTCCATATGTAATTTTTGCTATATTGCAATAAATTACAAATATTGGCATCAAGACAACTTTAAGTCATGTGATGCTGTCCCTATTATTGCCAAATAATGATTCATAGATTAAAACAATATCTTTGAAAGTTCTTTGATTGTCCCTCATAACAAATGTGGTTATTTTGCTTGGTTTTCTTTTAGTTTTTACATTTCAAAGGAGTGTACTACCTATATAATTTAACCATAAATGGGGCTACATCCTCAAACAAAAGGCTTTGTCATTCCTACTCTGATGTGGCACTGCTCTGCTTCTTCTAAATCTGTGATTTCTGTTATTTGTTAGGAAAAAACATCACTAAATTATCTCACAAATTTTCTCAACCAGGTTGTGTCTCTTGGTACTACACAATAATCCAATCTACGTATCAATTTATGAAATGAATTATTTATACATCTGTTATTGCTCAGGAAGTCATAAGGAAATGTACATAAGGATTAAAAATGAATAGCATTTATTTTGCTAAAATTTGAAGAACACCAACATATTTATTTTTAAATTTTTAAATAGATTACAACTTTCTGGACTGGAGTGACAGCTAAGTATCAATAATGTTCTTCCTGAGGCTCTGAGGTACCATTTCAGGAGGATTTGATGCCCTCTACTGACCTCTGGGAGCACTCTTACTCCCATGCCACAACTGCACACAATCAAAAATAAATAAATAAATTATGAATTACAATATTTATGTGTATGGGGTTGCCTGTAGAGAATGGAATAAAACGTTGGATCCATGGATCTGAGCTACAGACATCTGTTAGGCACTACCAGTGGTGGGTATGGAGACCTGAACTCAAGTCCTACAAAAGAAAGGCTAGGATTCATAACTGCTAAACCATTTCTCTAGGCTCAAATATTACTTTCTCATTCATAAAGTTAATTTTGTTGTTTGGTTACTATTTCAGTCACTTATTTTAATAAGTAAGAATATAAGTTATTGGTCCAGAATTCAGTCTCATAGATGTAGTATGAGAGTAAGAGAGAAGCCAACTAATCTCCTCACTAGTAATAGCTCTCAATTATTTTTAAGATTCACTTTTAGAAAAGAGAAGCATTAATGCAGAAAATTAAGAAATTAGATAAAAATCTGAAAATGTGAATAGTGTAACTTGCCTCTAAAATATTAATGAGATTGCAATGTTTGTGCTTAGCATAATGACAAAACAATTCTTAAATTCATATGGAAGAGCAAACAGCTGTGAACAGTCAGAGAAATACTTAATAAAACAAAGATAGAAATATTACAATTTTAAAAAAATGAGATAGATCCTTGGGGACCAAAAGTAGCATGATGCTGGCTTCAAACAAGCCTATGGGTCAATGGAGCAGAATGAAATCCTACATGTAAACTCCACGCTTCACTAGATAAAATATTCTTAGCAAATATACCAAACACATTCAGTGAGAAAAAATAACCAATGTGCAAATTATGCTGGAAAAACAGCATGTGCAGTGGAAGAATATTTAAACCTGACCTTCACCTTTCACTTTGCACCAAAATCATATCAAACTGGATAAGAGAAAGCAGAAGATAAGAAACTACAAAACAAAAATATAGGATGAATATTTTTAAATGACAGAGAAAGAGAAACATTTTTAATACATCAGTATAAAAAGTGATTTTGAGAAGATCTGACCCTCCACCGACCAAGAAACAAAAGCCAAAGCATAAAAATAGGATTAAAAAATAATTATGTACAACTTCTGCATAACTAGTAAGTGACAGAGGGATGTTCTGCCACATATTCCCATGACACTTTTCTTAATATTCAATATCTTTGAAGAGACAAAATAAGCGAAATGACTCACTGGGAAAAGACAATTTCCAGTAATACTTATGGCATGATCACCTGCAAAGCCTAATGGTCGAACTGCGCCACACCCTTGTTCTCTGCACGCCTCATCTGTTCACATGCTCATTGATTCCAGCATGCTCACTGTTTTCCTCTGGCTTTGAATCTTGGATTGATTCATGATTTCTTGCAGTGTATGCCAGTTTTCCATACCCTGACCCTACCTTGCTTACAATAATGATTAGTTTCACTCTCCTTCCAAAATCATCAAACTAGTACCAGATTATATAAGCCTAATTTTTGCTATTTACTGGTCCTGATTCACCTTTGCTTTATGGTATCAATTGAATTCTATTACATGTTTTCAACCAGGAATTATGAAGTGGGATTCAAACATTTGGTTCTTTGGCTTTCTCTGTTTGTAAATGTTATTCTGCTTCCATCTGAAATTTTATACAGATATCATTATCTGTTTATTTCCAGATCTGCGCAGTGGATAAAACTACATTTTATCATTCTGCTACTTTAACTGGAAAATATATTTGCTTTAACTGCAGTATAGTTGTGTCTTTCAGCATCTAAAAGTGAATTATAGGATAGGATAGTCTTGACATTTCCAGGGTAGAAAATGCAGTTCTTTCAAAGCTAATTAGTTTAGTAATGCATTGTTGACATTTACTTCTATGAGCAAAATAAACAATAGAAGGGCCACATTAGATGTGCTGTTAGCCTGTATAAAATGCTTTGAACATGTCATATCACAATATTTATAAATAAACAATGCATTTACTTTATAATTGTTCCCATGAAATAAACATAATGTGTCTTCAACTAAATTAAAAACTAGAATTCTTATGAACAAAACAAAACAGCTGAAAAAGAAAAATGACTTCCTATTAGCATGTTTAATGAATTGATTATCTTTACATTTCAATAGCATTATAATGTGATGTATTCCTTCTCAGCAAAATTATTTTTTCCTTTTTTTATTACATGTTTT
>NW_022196912.1:63603049-63607758 GCF_008632895.1 Mastomys coucha
AAAAAAAAAAAAAAGAAAGAAAGAAAGAAAGAAAAAAAAAAGTTCCCTCCCCCTATTCCCTGCTCACCATCCCACAAGTTCACACCTCTATGCATAGTTTCTATGCCTGATACATAAATTCAGTTTATATGTATGTAATGTATATATATTTATGCTCAAAATAAAATACATATTTCTAGTAGGTAAAATATTTTAAAACTATGGATATTATACCAATGGTTCTATAACAATAGAATTTTAACATTTTATTATACTTAACAACAGAGCTGTAACAGTAAGTAATTTTCTGATAAATTGCTAGATTTTTATCAATATCAAGCTTTCAAATTGTCTGTTTGAACAAAGAAAAAAAATATTTTCAATTTACACTTTCAATGTTTTATAATCATTCATTACTGAAGTTTCAGAAGGCTGAGTAACATTATGAATTTGTCACATTAATAATGCATGTGCATGTGTGATTGATGCCTTATATTTTCATAACAAGCTCTTCAAATGAAGTTTTTTTATCTAATAGATTTTGTAGACTTCAAGCTCAACAACATCTTTAACATAAATAAATATGAATCTATTTTTAAAGCACCATGCGTTCAGTACAGTCATTCCCTTGATGTCTCCCCTTACAGTGAACAGTGGCAGGCAGGGTAACAAACCACCATGAAATAATTTTAAATTGAGTTTTTAGTTATTCAGCTGTTGTATTCTTGGATTTTGATGATTTCACTTCAACAGCTTCTATTTCCATGCATATGATTCTAGTCAAGCAAACATAAATAAAATTATAGTAGTTTTTTCAAAGTAATCAGTTTTGTTGTTTTATATAAAAAAGATGAATTTCTTTTAGATCTCATATCTAATTGATGTGGCATATCATGTACTCATCCCAATTTCCTGCATAATGGATTGTGCTCATCAGGAGCTTCACAGGGGGGTACAGCAGAAGCAGTCGGCTACAACACAAAGGAAAAGTGTTTCCTACACTGTGATTTAGAACTGACATGCCTGATTCCATGTACTTGCTTTGCCATCATTTTAAAGATTTGAACACACAGCCCTTTAGAAAATGTCTTTCCTACTTCCTTCATCTTACTGGTTATCTCATGATGAAAACCAGATCAAATATTGATAGGCATGACAATTTTGACAGAGTTGGAGGAATCGCCTTTGTCTTAGAACACATATTTACCTAGAGGCAAGGGCAGTTGGAGTAGCGTTTCTCTTTGAAATTAATATGTGTGTATTTGCAAGGTAAAAATTCAAAATTCTCTTAATTTTAATCTTAAAAGTAGATGTTATTGTTCAAAATACTTCTGAAAGATACCTGACAATAAATATCATTATATACTATGTTCTTTCCAATGACAAAAGTTTGTCCTAAAAATTCCAGACAAATACCTTTTATCTCATTTGCATGCTAATCAACTTTAACAGTTAGAGCACAACTTTACAGTACTATAACCCAGTTAACCAAACCTACCTGAGAAGATGATAGGTTCAAGGAAGAAACTTGCTACTGTTGTTCAAGTAAAGCAACTTAGCATCAAACTGCCTTCCAAATATCTGTTTATACTCACAGAAACAGCTCCACTCTGCCTCAGAGAAGCTTGGCTCATAAGGGAACAGTAGTTAGTGAGGACACGTATGATTGTTCCAGAGTGTTAGTTAAGGGCTAGCTGAGGAACCAGCTTGAAGCATGACATTTATAACCCTCCCATGTAAGGCTTTGAGGGAGAATTGAGAAGACAGAAAAAAATATAATTGCTTGACTTTGGAAAGTAGGGTTGTGAAATGATGATCTTTCAATATGATGCAAATATTACAATCATAAACCTGTATTTGCTAGGATGATAGGGAGTGAACTTACAGAAGATTGACCCTGCCAACAGTCAGTCATTGGTAGAGGAGATGCATATTGGTTTCCACCTCTCATTCCTAAACTATTGGCTACTGAGGGACTGCCTCCAGAGGAAGAGCCATTGCCTTTAATTTTGCATCAATTATAAAGTTCAACAGGCTCCAGTGACTAGTTCCACATTTATTGTCCAGCAGTGGGCCCAGATTAAACTCAGTGTGTCACAAAACAAAGAACTGCATGAAAGAAAATTTTAGAGAAGAGAGGGAGTATAAGAGAATAAAATGGAAATTACAGATGATGGGAGATGAGAGTAATGAGGATTCATTACATGAATTACAAAATTGTCAAAGAACAAATATAATAAAAAATCAATAAAAAAGCTATTAGATTTTTTTACATTAATTTTATTTTGATCTCTGCTGTGTTATACTTAAATGAGAACTTTGTAGACAACATCATTGTCTCACAAGGTCAAAAGTCAGGGCATAACTAGATAAGTATATGATCATATTTATCCATTAATTATGTAACTAAGTTGTAGATAAAAACATAATGCAAGGGCTTTAAAATACATCTCTGTTTTTGATGTTGATTGACAATATTTAAGGTAGTAGGTAATTACATATCCCTATTGGCAATTTAAGTTCAGTCCTCTGAAGAGACTCTTTGTGGCTTTTGATTATTTGAGCGTGACGGATCAGTGAAATGCTTCAGCAGAGCAAACCACTTGCCCTGTAAATCTGAGAACCTGAATTCCATTTTCAGTGCTCATTTAAAAATAAAAGGGGTAAATAAATTTCAAAGAATTGTCTCTCTCCTAACTGTACATGCTTGTTGTAGAATGCATGATGCCAGTGTTTTCAAAACAATTTAGAAAAGAAAGAGATCCATTTCAGTTTAGAGATTATATTCCATCACGGGAAAAATTAAGGGAAGGAACTCAGGCAGGGACATGAAGCAGAGAACATGGAAGCACACTAGCTTTTATCTCCCTCCTGGTATTCAAATTAGTGAGACTTCTAGTACAGACCAGAACCACCTGTACAGAGAATGGTGCCTTTGACAGTAATTTGGGATCTCCTATATCACTTGGCAATCAAAACTATCACGTAAACCCACGCCATGGCCACAACAATAAAATTTAGGTAGTATCTCAAGGGAAGATTTATAATTAGGTGACTAATGTCTGTTTCAAGTTGACAGTTAAAATTCAAGAGTGGGAACATTTTTAAAAACAATTTATGAATTTTTGATGGTGAAGAGTTATTTGTGTACATTCTGGATGAGTCACTGAGAAACAAAAATTTTAACAAATTTAATTTACTATTTAAATTCTTTACCACTGATATTTTAGTATTTTTATTTATTTAAAATGATTTAATTATTTCAAGTATAGGAAAATACTTAAGCTTTATTGAAAAAAAACTTAATTAATTTCTATTCAGATAAGTAAGTTTTTTAATGTTTTATGGGAGTTTAGTATGGAACAATTATTTTTGGGTAGATACCCAATTGATTCATATGCTTACTGAAAGTCCATCTTTCCTAATATGTTATTGAAATGTCATTATCATAACTTGATAACCACAAATGCACAGGTGGTGCTCTGAACTGGGATTCTATTGATTCAATGGTTTGATACTGCTTACAGCAACTCCTTGCTCTGTAGTTAGCTTTATAGTAAGCCCTCTTATTTAGTGGCATGTGTCCTGCAAGGCTGTTGTTCTTCGAAGAGATTTTAGAATCACAAAGGAGAGCACCAAAGATTAAATTTCTTTGCCATATAAATTGTAGAATGATCTTGTCAAATTCCACCAAGTATGTTATACTTCATAGATCAATTTTGAAGGCATTCTCATCTTAATATTCTAACTGACGAGGTTTCTTTGCAAATAGGTGGGTGTATACAATAATTCTAACTTAAAAAATAGTACTGGTTATTTTAGAATGTACCATTTGGATTTTTATTCATAAAGTTCTAAGTTAGATGAAACTATTGTCTTTTCCAGACAATAAAAAAAGCATAATTCCTGCTTAATTTTGTTCCCTCCTTCTTCTCCAAATATTCCAGCACTTTTATTTTAAATCACAAAAATATTATATCACCAAATTAAATGCATCTATTAAGTCTTTAGTTTCAGTATTGGTCAAAAGTTCTAATGTTCAGGAAACTTGACTCCCAAATGAAAATTGGAGCACAATGGAGGGGAAAACTGGTATTGAGCCAAGTGGAGAAACATTCTGTGTTTCCTTCAAAATATCTGGGGCATTAAGATCCACAGAATACAGTCTTTCAATATTTTTATTAGCAAAGGCTAGCTTCAAGAGTTTTCTATTTAGTCAAATTATATTAAAAATCCATACCAAGCAAACCTTCCCCATGACCTATGCAATGGAATCCAACTGAAAACAACCACCAATTAAAATGGCTAAGATCAAGACCTTGGGTGATAGCACAGGTTGGCTAGGATGTGAAGAAAGAGGAACACTCCTCCATTGCTGATGAGATTGCAAACAGGTATAACCACTCAGGAAATCAATCTGGAGGTTCCTCAGAAAACTGGAAATAGACATACCTGAAGATAAAGTTACATCACTCGTGGGCATATACCCAAGAGATGCCCCACCATGCCACAGGACTACTATGTTCATAGGGGCCTTGTTTGTGATAGCCAGAAGCTAGAAACAACCCACATGTCCCACAACAGAAGAATGGATACAGAAAATGTGGTTCTTTTACACAATGGAGTGCTACTCAGCTAATTAAGAACAAGGACTTCCTGAGTTTTGCAAAGCAAATGGATGGAACTAGAAAATATCCTGAGTGAGGTAAGTCAGACCCAAAATGGCATGC